>NC_052331.1:36228279-36436467 GCF_016432855.1 Salvelinus namaycush
TATATGTATCAGATATCTTAAAACCTACACTACTCTACAGATTAAATCTCTCCTGTCACGATATACTATACAAACTAAAATATAAATATAATAAAATCTTAGATATATGTTCATATACTAGTTATAGATATATTAAAACTAAAATATATATAATATTATCGATATAAACAATAAATATCTATATATTCAAATATGACAACATACACTCTATCTAGATTAACTATACTGCTATAGACTACTATAGTCCCACTACAATATATCTATAACCTACATCTAATATATTAAAATATATCTGTATCGAATATCTAAAATACAAATATATTCTATATTAAATAACTATACGGTCATGATATAATATAAAACTACAATCTATATATATTACATATTCTCGGATGTCTAGAATATATATAAAATAAAATACATCTATTCCATACTCTATGTATAGATATATCTATACAAAATCAACTATTATTATTCCCACTCTCTGTCTCGCTCTCTCTCCACCTCCACTCTCTCTATTCCCTCTCTCTGTCTCGCTCTCTCTCCACTCTCCTCTTCTTACTCCTCTCTGTACTCGTCTCTCTCTACTCACTCTCTTATTCTCTCTTGTCTCGCTCTCTCCCACTCACTCTTCTCTATTCCCTCTCTCTGTTCGCTCTCTCTCCACCTCCACTCTCTCCTATTCCCTCTTCTGTCTCGCCTCTCTCCACCTCCACTCTCTTCTATTCCTCTCTCTCTCTCGCTTCTCTCTCCACCTCCACTTCTCTCTATTCCTCTCTCTGTCTCGCTCTCTCTCCACTCCACTCTCTCTCTATTCCCTCTCTCTGTCTCGCTCCTTCTCCATCACTCTCTCTTATTCCCTCTCTCTGTCTCGCTCTCTCTCCACCCACTCTCTCTTATTCCCTCTCTCGTCTCGCTCTCTCTCCACCTCCACTCTCTCTCTATCTCCCTCTCTCTCTATTCCCTCGTCTCTATCTCTACCCCACTCCTCTCTCAATTCCTCTCTCTGTCTCGCTCTCTCTCCACCTCACTCTCTCTCGATTCCTCTCTCTGTCTCGCTCTCTCTCCACCTCACACTCTTCATTTCCTTCTTCTATTCCTCTCTCTGTCTCGCTCTCTCTCCACTCCATCTCTCTTTTCTCTCCATCACCTCCACTCTCTCTCTATTCCCTCTCTCCACCTCCACTCATCTCTCGATTCCTCTCTCTCTGTCTCGCTCTCTCTCCACCTCCACTCTCCTCTCTACCTCCACTCTCTATCTATCCACTCTCTTGTCTCGCTCTTCTCCTCACTCTCTCTCTATTCCTTCTCTGTCTCGCTCTCCTCTCCACCTCCACTCTCTCTCTATTCCCTCTCTCTGTCTCGCTACTCTCTCCACCTCCACTCTCTCTCATTCCTCTCTCTGTTCTGCTCTCATCCCACCTCCACTCTCTCTCTATTCCCTCTCTCTGTCTCGCTCTCTCTCCACCTCACTCTCTCTCTATTCCCTCTCTCTGTCTCGCCTCTTCCACTCCACTCTCTCTCTATTCCCTCTTCTGTCTCGCTCTCTCTCTACCTTCTACTCTCCCATTCCCTCTCTCTGTCTCGCTCTCTATCACCTCCACTCTCTCTCTATCCTCTCTCGTCTCGCTCTCTCTCCACCTCCACTCTCTCTCTATGTCCCTCTCTCGTCTCGCTCTCTCTCAACCCTCCACTCTCTCTATTCCCCTCTTCGTCTCGTTCTCTCACACTACACTCTCTCTCTCTATTCCCTCTCTCTGTCTCGCTCCTCTCTCCACCTCCCTATCTCTCTCTTCCCTCTCTCTGTCTCGCCTCTCTCACCCCACTCTCTCTCTATTCCCTCTCTCCGTCTCGCTCTCTCTCCACCTCCACTCTCTCTCTATTCCCTCTCTCTGTCTCGCTACTCTCTCCACCTCCACTCTCTCTCTATCCTCTCTTGTCTGCTCTCTCTCTACCTCCACTCTCTATCCATTCCCTATCTCTGTCTCGCTTCTCTACACTCCACTCTCTCTCATTCCCTCTGCTCTGTCTCGCTCCTTCCTCTATCTTCTACCTCACTTTCTCTATATTCCTCTCTCTGTCTCGCTCTTATCTCCATCTCTCTGCTTCTTCTTCTCCACTCTCTCTCTACCTCTTCCACCTCCTCTCTCTCATTCCTTCTCTGCTCGCTCTCTCCTCCACCCTCCCTTCTTCCTTTTTTACCCCTCCACTCTCTCTCTATTCCTCTCTCTGTCTCGTCTCTCTCCACCTCCACTCTCTCTCTATTCCCTCTCTCTGTTCGCTCTCTCTCCACCTCCACTCTACTCTCTATTCCCTCTCTCTGTCTCGCTCTCTCTCACCTCCACTCTCTCTCTATTCCCTCTTCTGTCTCGCTCTCTTCCACCTCCACTCTCCTCTATTCCTTCTCTGTCTCGCTCTCTCTCCTCACTCTCTCTCTATTCTCCTCTCTTGTCTCGCTCTCTCTCCACCTCCACTCTCTCTCTATTCCCTCTCTCTGTCTCGCCTCTCTCTCCACATCCACTCTCTCTCTATTCCCTCTCTCTGTCTCGCTCTCTCTCTCACCTCCATCTCTCTCTATTCCCTCTCTCTGATCTCCGCTCTCTCTCCACCTCCACTCTCTCTCTATTCTCCTCTTGTTCGCTCTCTCCCGCCTATCTTTCTTTCTCTGCCTTCTCTCCACCTCCACTCTCTCTTCTTCCCTCTCTCCTGTCTCGCTCTCTCTCCACCTCCACTCTTCTCTATTCCCTCTCTCTGTCTCGCTCTCTCCTACCTCCTCTCTCTCTATTCCACTCTCTCTGTCTCGCTCTCTCTCCACCTCCACTCTCTCTCTATTCCCTCTCTCTGTCTCGCTCTCTTCACCTCCACTCTCTCTATTCCCTCTCTCTGTCTCGCTCTCTCTCCACTCCACTCTCTCTCTATTCCCTCTCTCTGTCTCGCTCTCTCTCTCACCTCCACTCTCTTCTCATTCCCTCTCTCTGTCTCGTCTCTTCTCCACCTCCACTCTTCTCATTCCCTCTCCTGTCTCGCTCTCTCTCCACCTCCACTTTCTCTACCTCACTTCTCTCTCTATTCCCTCTCTCGTCTCGCCTCTCTCTCACTCTCACTCTTCCTCTATTCTCTCTCTCACCTCCAATCTCTTCTCTTTCTCCCTCTCTCCACCTCACTCTCTCATTCCTTCTCTCGTCTCGCTCTCTCTCCACCCTCCTATCACTCTCTACCTCCACTCCTCTCTATTCTCTCTCTCTGTCTCGCTCTCTCTCCACCTCCACTCTCTCTCTATTCCCTCTCTCTGTCTCGCTCTCTCTCCACCTCCACTCTCTCTCTATTCCCTTCTGTCGCTCTCTCTCCACCTCCACTCTTTCTATTTCTCTCTCTGTCTCGCTCTCTCTCCACCTCCAATCTTCTCTCTATTCCCTCTCTCTGTCTCGCCTCTCTCTCCACCTCCACTCTCTCTCTATTCCTCTCTCTGCTCTCGCTCTCTCTCCACCCACTCTCTCTCATTCCCTCTCTCTGTCTCCGCTCTCTCTCCACCTCCAACTCTCTCTCTATTCCTCTCTCTGTCTCGCTCTCTCTCCACCTCCACTCTCTCTCTATTCCCTCTCTCTGTCCGCTCTCTCTCCACCTCCACTCTCTCCTATTCCCTCTCTCTGTCTCGCTCTCTCTCACTCTCTTCACCTCCACTTCTCTCTATTCCCTCTCTCTGTCTCGCTCTCTCTCCACCTCCACTCTCTCTCTATTCTCTCTCACTCCCCTCTCTTATTCCCTCTCTCCATCCACTCTCTCTCATTCCTCTCTCTGTCTCGCTCTCTCTCCCTCACCTCTCCACTCTCTCTCTATTCCCTCTCTCTGTCTCGCTCTCTCCCACCTCCACTCTCTCTCTATTCCCTCTCTCTGTCTCGCTCTCTCTCCACCTCACTCCTCTCTATTCCTCTCTCTGTCTCGCTCTCCTCACTCCAACTCTCTCTCTATTCCCTCTCTCTGTCTCGCTCATCTCTCCACCTCCACTCTCTCTCTATTCCCTCTCTCTGTCTCGTCCCTCACCTCCACTCTCTCTCTATTCCTCTCTCTCTGTCTCGTCTCTCTCCACCTCCACTCTCTCCACTCCTCTATTCCCTCTCTCTGTCTCGCTCTCTCCACCTCACTCTCTCTCTATTCCCTCTCTCTGTCTCGCTCTCTCTCTACCTCCACTCTCTCTATTCCCTCTCTCTGTCTCGCTCTCTCTCCACCTCCACTCTCTCTCTATTCCCTCTCTCTGTCTCGCTCTCTCTCCACCTCCACTCTCTCTCTATTCCCTCTCTCTGTCTGCTCTCTCTCCACCTCCACTCTCTCTCATTCCTCTCTCGTTCTCGCTCTCTTTCCACCCACTCTCTCTTTATTCCCTCTCTCTGTCTCGTCTCTCTCTCCACCTCCCCTCTCTCTCCCTCTCTCTGTCTCGCTCTCTCTACACCTCCACTCTCTCTTCTATTCCCTCTCTCTGTCTCGCTCTCTCCACCTCCATCTACTCTCTATTCCTCTCTCTGTTGTTCTCCTACATCTCTCTCTATTCCCTCTCTCTGTCCCGCTCTCTCTCACCTCCACTCTCTTTCATTCATCTCTCTCTGTCTCGCTCTCTCTCACCTCCACTCTCTCTCATTCCCTCTCTCGCCGCTCTCTCTCCACCTCCACTCTATCTACTCTCACTTTTCTCTATTCCTCTTCTGTCTCGCTCTCTCTCCACCTCCACTCTCTATCTATTCTCTCTCTCTCGCCACTCTCATCTCTCTCTATTTCCTCTCCTCACTCCCACTCCTCTCATCTCCCTCTTCTGTCTCGTCTCTTCCACCTCACTCTCTCTCTCCACTCTCTCTCATTTCCCTCTCTTGTCTCGCTCTCTCTCAACCTCCACTCTCTCTCTATTCCCTCTCTCTGTCTCGCTCTCTCTCCACCTCCACTCTCTCTCTATTCCCTCTCCTGTCTCGCTCTCTTCTCACCTCCACTCTCTCTCTATTCCCTTCTCTCGTCTCGCTCTCTCTCCACCTCACCTCTCTCTATTCCTCTCTCTGTCTCGCTCTCTCTCTACCTCCACTCTCTCTCTATTCCCTCTCTCTGTCTCGCTCTCTCTCCACCTCCAATCTCTTCTCTATTCCCTCTCTCTGTCTCGCTCTCTCTCCACCTCACTCTCTCTTCTATTCCCTCTCTCTGTCTCCGCTCTTCTCCACCTCACCACTCTCTCTAATTCCCTCTCTCTGTCTCGCTCTCTCTCCACCTCCACTCTCTCTATTCCCTCTCTCTGTCTCGCTCTCTCTCCACCTCCCACTCTCTCTCTTTCCCTATCTCCACTCCACTCTCTCTCATTCCTCTCTCTGTCTCGCTCTCTCTCCTCACTACTCTCTCTACTCCACTCTCTCCTATTCCCTCTTCTGTCTCGCTCTCTCTCCACCTCCACTCTCTCTCTCTCTCTCTCTCTGTCTCGCTCTCTCTCCACCTCCACTCTCTCTCTATTCCCTCTCTCTGTCTCGCTCTCTCTACCTCCACTCTCTCTATTCCCTCTCTCTGTCTCGCTCTCTCTCCACCTCCACTCTCTCTCTATTCCCTCTCTCTGTCTCGCTCTCTCTCCACCTCCACTCTCTTCTCTATTCCCTCTCTCTGTCTCTCTCTCTCCCACCTCCACTCTTCTTATTCCTCTCTCTGTCTCGCTCTCTCTCCACCTCCACTCCTCTCTCTATTCCCTCTCTCTGTCTCGCTCTCTCTCACTCCACTCTCTCTCTATTCCTTCTCTGTCTCGCTCTCTCTCCACCTCCACTCTCTCCTATTCCCTCTCTCTGTCTCGCTCTCTCTCCACCCACCTCTCCTCTATCCCTCTCTCGTCTCCTCTCTCTCCAACTCACTCTCTTCTATTCCCTCTCTCTGCTCGCTCTCTCTCTCACCTCCACTCTCTCTCTATTCCCTCTCTCTGTCTCGCTCTCTCTCCACCTCCACTCTCTCTCTATTCCTCTCTCTGTCTCGTCTCCTCCACCTCCACCTCTCTCTATTCCTCTCTCTGTCTCGCTCTCTCTCCCCTCCACTCTCTCTCGATTCCCTCTCTCTGTCTCGCTCTCTCTCACCTCCACTCATCTCTACCTTCCACTTTCTCTCTATTCCCTCTCTCTGTCTCGCTCTCTCTCCACCTCCACTCTCTCTCTATTCTCCTCTCTCCACCTCCACTCTCTCTCTATTCCCTCTCTCACCTCCACTCTCTCTCATTCCCTCTCTCTGTCTCGCTCTCTCTCCATCCTCCACTCTCTCTCTACCTCCACTCTCTCTCTATTCCCTCTCTCTGTCTCGCTCTCTCTCACCTCCACTCTCTCTCTATTCCCTCTCTCTGCCTCGCTCTCTCTCCACCTCACTCTCTCTCTATTCCCTCTCTCTGTCTCGCTCTCTCTCACCTCCACTCTCTCTCTATTCCCTCTCTTGTCTCGCTCTCTCTCTCCACCTCCAATCTCTTATTCCCTCTCTCTGTCTCGCTCTCTCTATCACCTCCACTCTCTCTCTATTCCCTCTCTCTGTCTCGCTCTCTCTCCACCTCCACTCTCTCTCTATTCCCTCTCTCTTGTCTCGCTCTCTCTCCACCTCCACCTCTCTCTATTCCCTCTCTCTGTCTCCGCTCTCTCTCCACCTCCACTTCTCTCTATTCCCTCTTTGTCTCGCTCTCTCTCACCTCCACTCTCTCTTATTCCCTCTCTGTCTCGCTCTCTCTACCCCTTCTCATCTCCTCTCTTCCCTCTCTCCACCTCCACTCTCTCTCATCTCCTCTCTCTGTCCCTCTCTCATCACATCAACTCTCTCTCTACCTCCTACTCTCTCTCTATTCCCTCCTCTTGTCTCGCTTCTCTACACTCCACTCTCTCTCTATTCCCTCTCTCTGTCTCGCTCTCTCTCCACCTCCACTCTCTCTCTATTCCTCTCTCTGTCTCGCTCTCTTCCTCCACCTCTCTTATTCCCTCTCTCGTTCGCTCCTACTCCACTCCACTTCTCTCTATTCCCTCCTCTGTCTCGCTCGCTCTCTACCTCCCACTCTCTCTCTATCCCTCTCTCTGTCTCGCTCTCTCTCCACCTCCACTCTCTCTCTATTCCCTCTCTCTGTCTCGCTCTCTCTCACACACTCCATCTCTCTCTATTCCTTCTCTCTGTCTCGCTTCTCTCCACCTCCACTCTTTCTATTCCCTCTCTCTGTCTCGCTCTCTCTCCACCTCCCACTCTCTCTTATTCCTCTCTCTGTCTCGCTCTCTCTCCACCTCTCTCATCTCTCTCTATCTCTCTCTCTCCACCTCCACTACTCTCTCATTCCCTCTTCTCGTCTCGCTCTCTCTCCACCTCCACTTCTCTCTCTCCACTCTCTCTCTATTCCTCTCTCTGTCTCGCTCTTCTCCACCTCCACTCTCTCTCTATTCCCTTCTCTGTCTCGTCTCTCTCCACTCCACTCTCTCTCTATCCTTCTCGGTCCGCTCTCTCTCCACTCACATCTCTCTCTATTCCCTCTCTCTGTCTCGCTCTCTCTCCACCTCCACTCTCTCTCTATTCCTCTCTCTGTCTCGCTCTCTCTCTACCTCCACTCTCTCTCTATTCCCTCTCTCTGTCTGCTCTCTCTCTCCACCTCACTCTCTCTCTATTCCCTCTCTCTGTCTCGCTCTCTCTCCACCTCACACTCTCTTCTCATTCCTCTCTCTGTCTCGCTCTCTCTCCACTCCACTCTTCTCTATTCCCTCTCTCTGTCTCGTCTTCTCTCACCTCCCACCTCTCTCTATTTCCTCTCTTCTGTCTCGCTCTCTCTCACCTCCACTCTCTCTCATTCCCTCTCTCTGTCTCGCTTCTCTCCACTCCACTCTCTCTCTATTCCCTCTCTCTGTCTCGCTCTCCTCATCACCTCCACCTCTCTCTTATTCCCTCTCTCTGTCTCGCTCTCTCTCCACCTCCACTCTCCTCTATTCCCTTCTGTCTCGCCTCTCTCCACTCCACTCTCTCTCGATTCCCTCTCTTGTCTCGCTCTCTCTCCAACTCCCCTTCTCTCATTCCCTCTCTCTGTCTGCTCTCTCTCCACTCCACTCTTCTCTACGTCCACTTCTCTCATCTATTCCCTCTCGCTGTCTCGCTCTCTCTCCACCTCCTCTCTCTCTATTCTTCTCTCCCACTCTCTACACTCTCTCTTTATTCCTCTTCTCCACCTCCACCTCTCTCTCATTCCCTCTCTCTGTCTCGCATCTTCTCCACCTCCACTCTCTCTCTACTCATCTCATCTCTATTCCTCTCTCTGTCTCGCTCTCTCTCCACATCCACTCTCTCTCTATCCTCTCTCTGTCTGCTCTCTCTCCACCTCACACTCTCTCTCTATTCCCTCTCTCTGTCTCGTCTCTCTCTCTCCACTCCACTCTCTCTCTATTCCTCTCCTCTGTCTCGCCTCTCTCCACCTCCACTCCTCTCTATTCCCTCTCTCTGTCTCGCTCTCTCTACTCCACTCTCCTTCTATTCCCTCTCTCTGTCTCGCTCTCTCCTACCTCCACTCTCTCTCTATTCCCTCTCTCTGTCTCGCTCTTCTCCACCTCCACTCTCTCTCTATTCACTCTCTCTGTCGCTCTCTCCCACCTCCACTCTCTCTCTATTCCCTCTCTCTGTCCCGCTCTCTCTCACCTCCACTCTCTCTCTATTCCCTCTCTCCTGTCTCGCTCTCTCTACCAACTCCACTCTCTCTCTATCTCCCTCTCTCTTAGCTCTCTCTCCACCTCCTCTCCTCTCTATTCCTCTCTCTGTCTCGCTCTCTCTCCAACTACACTCTCTCTCTATTCCCTCTCTCGTCTCGCTCTATCTACCTCACTCTCTCTCTATTCACTCTCTCTGTCTCGCTTCTCTCACCTCGCATCACAGAATATTCAGGTGAATTGGCCACACGGCAGACTATCTGAGATAGAGAAGACAGACAGACTGACTGGTACATTACTATCTGAGATAGAGAAGACAGACTGACTGACTGGTACATTACTATGTGAGATAGAGAAGACAGACTGACTGACTGACTGGTACATTACTATGTGAGATAGAGAAGACAGACTGACTGGTACATTACTATCTGAGATAGAGAAGACAGACTGACTGACTGGTACATTACTATGTGAGATAGAGAACACAGACTGACTGACTGACTGGTACATTACTATGTGAGATAGAGAAGACAGACAGACTGACTGGGACATTACAATGTGAGATAGAGAAGACAGACAGACTGACTGGGACATTACTATGTGAGATAGAGAAGACAGACAGACTGACTGGGACATTACTATGTGAGATAGAGAAGACAGACTGACTGACTGGGACATTATGATGTGAGATAGAGAAGACAGACAGACTGACTGGGACATTACAATCTGAGATAGAGAAGACAGACAGACTGACTGACTGGTACATTACAATGTGAGATATAGAAGACAGACTGACTGACTGGTACATTACTATGTGAGATAGAGAAGACAGACTAACTGACTGGTACATTACAATGTGAGATAGAGAAGACAGACAGACTGACTGGTACATTACAATGTGAGATAGAGAAGACAGACAGACTGACTGACTGACTGACTGGTACATTACAATGTGAGATAGAGAAGACAGAGTGACTGACTGACTGGTACATTACTATGTGAGATAGAGAAGACAGAGTGACTGACTGACTGGTACATTACTATGTGAGATAGAGATGACAGACTGACTGGTACATTACAATGTGAGATAGAGAAGACAGAGTGACTGACTGACTGGTACATTACAATGTGAGATAGAGAAGACAGACAGACAGACTGACTGGTACATTACAATGTGAGATAGAGAAGACAGAGTGACTGACTGGTACATTACAATGTGAGATAGAGAAGACAGACTGACTGACTGGTACATTACAATGTGAGATAGAGAAGACAGAGTGACTGACTGGTACATTACAATGTGAGATAGAGAAGACAGACAGACTGACTGGTACATTACTATGTGAGATAGAGAAGACAGAGTGACTGACTGGTACATTACTATGTGAGATAGAGAAGACAGACTGACTGACTGGTACATTACAATGTGAGATAGAGAAGACAGAGTGACTGACTGACTGGTACATTACTATGTGAGATAGAGAAGACAGACTGACTGACTGGTACATTACTATGTGAGATAGAGAAGACAGAGTGACTGACTGACTGGTACATTACTATGTGAGATAGAGAAGACAGAGTGACTGACTGGTACATTACAATGTGAGATAGAGAAGACAGACAGACTGACTGACTGGTACATTACAATGTGAGATAGAGAAGACAGAGTGACTGACTGGTACATTACTATGTGAGATAGAGAAGACAGAGTGACTGACTGGTACATTACAATGTGAGATAGAGAAGACAGACAGACTGACTGGTACATTACAATGTGAGATAGAGAAGACAGAGTGACTGACTGACTGGTACATTACTATGTGAGATAGAGAAGACAGAGTGACTGACTGACTGGTACATTACTATGTGAGATAGAGAAGACAGACAGACTGACTGGTACATTACTATGTGAGATAGAGAAGACAGACTGACTGACTGGTACATTACTATCTGAGATAGAGAAGACAGACTGACTGACTGACTGGTACATTACAATGTGAGATAGAGAAGACAGAGTGATTGACTGACTGGTACAATACAATGTGAGATAGAGAAGACAGACAGACTGACTGGTACATTACAATGTGAGATAGAAAAGACAGACAGACTGACTGGTACATTACAATGTGAGATAGAGAAGACAGACTGACTGACTGGTACATTACAATGTGAGATAGAGAAGACAGAGTGACTGACTGGTACATTACTATGTGAGATAGAGAAGACAGAGTGACTGACTGGTACATTACTATGTGAGATAGAGAAGACAGAGTGACTGACTGGTACATTACAATGTGAGATAGAGAAGACAGACAGACTGACTGGTACATTACAATGTGAGATAGAGAAGACAGACAGACTGACTGGTACATTACAATGTGAGATAGAGAAGACAGACAGACTGACTGACTGGTACATTACAATGTGAGATAGAGAAGACAGACAGACTGACTGGTACATTACAATGTGAGATAGAGAAGACAGACAGACAGACTGACTGGTACATTACAATGTGAGATAGAGAAGACAGACAGACTGACTGGTACATTACAATGTGAGATAGAGAAGACAGACAGACTGACTGGTACATTACAATGTGAGATAGAGAAGACAGAGTGACTGACTGGTACATTACTATGTGAGATAGAGAAGACAGAGTGACTGACTGGTACATTACTATGTGAGATAGAGAAGACAGAGTGACTGACTGACTGGTACATTACTATGTGAGATAGAGAAGACAGAGTGACTGACTGGTACATTACAATGTGAGATAGAGAAGACAGAGTGACTGACTGGTACATTACAATGTGAGATAGAGAAGACAGAGTGACTGACTGGTACATTACAATGTGAGATAGAGAAGACAGAGTGACTGACTGGTACATTACAATGTGAGATAGAGAAGACAGACAGACTGACTGGTACATTACAATGTGAGATAGAGAAGACAGACAGACAGACAGACTGACTGGTACATTACAATGTGAGATAGAGAAGACAGAGTGACTGACTGGTACATTACAATGTGAGATAGAGAAGACAGACTGACTGACTGGTACATTACAATGTGAGATAGAGAAGACAGAGTGACTGACTGGTACATTACAATGTGAGATAGAGAAGACAGAGTGACTGACTGGTACATTACAATGTGAGATAGAGAAGACAGACAGACTGACTGGTACATTACAATGTGAGATAGAGAAGACAGAGTGACTGACTGGTACATTACAATGTGAGATAGAGAAGACAGAGTGACTGACTGGTACATTACAATGTGAGATAGAGAAGACAGACAGACAGACAGACTGGTACATTACAATGTGAGATAGAGAAGACAGACAGACTGACTGGTACATTACAATGTGAGATAGAGAAGACAGACAGACTGACTGGTACATTACAATGTGAGATAGAGAAGACAGACTGACTGACTGGTACATTACAATGTGAGATAGAGAAGACAGAGTGACTGACTGGTACATTACAATGTGAGATAGAGAAGACAGAGTGACTGACTGGTACATTACAATGTGAGATAGAGAAGACAGACAGACTGACTGGTACATTACAATGTGAGATAGAGAAGACAGAGTGACTGACTGGTACATTACAATGTGAGATAGAGAAGACAGACAGACAGACAGACTGGTACATTACAATGTGAGATAGAGAAGACAGAGTGACTGACTGGTACATTACAATGTGAGATAGAGAAGACAGATTGACTGACTGGTACATTACAATGTGATATATAGAGGACAGACAGACAGACAGACTGGTACATTACAATGTGAGATAGAGAAGACAGACAGACTGACTGGTACATTACAATGTGAGATAGAGAAGACAGACAGACAGACTGGTACATTACAATGTGAGATAGAGAAGACAGACTGGTACATTACAATGTGAGATAGAGAAGACAGACTGGTACATTACTATGTGAGATAGAGAAGACAGACTGGTACATTACAATGTGAGATAGAGAAGACAGACTGGTACATTACAATGTGAGATAGAGAAGACAGACTGGTACATTACTATGTGAGATAGAGAAGACAGACTGGTACATTACAATGTGAGATAGAGAAGACAGACTGGTACATTACAATGTGAGATAGAGAAGACAGACTGGTACATTACAATGTGAGATAGAGAAGTTGAGTTGAGTTGAGTTGAGGGTTGTTGGAACTTCATCTAAACTTAAAGTCACAGTGATGTAATTTCTTCTTCCTCCTCCCCCTCTCCTCCTCCACTTCCTCCTCCCCCTCTCCTCCTCCACTTCCTCCTTCTCCTCTTCATCCTCCTCCTCTTCATCCTCCTCCTCCTTCTCCTCCTCCTCCTCCTCTTTCTCATCCTCCTCTTTCTCATCCTCCTCCTCCACTTCCTCCTTCTCCTCTTCATCCTTCTCCTCCTCTTCATCATCCTCATCCTCCTCCTCCTCCTCCTTCTCCTTCTCCTTCTCCTTCTCCTTCTCCTCCTCCTCTTGCTCCTCCTCCTCTTCCTGCTCCTCCTCCTCTTCCTCCTCCTCCTCCTCTCCTCTTCCAGCATGGAGAACACTACAGGATGGAGTTGTTTGAGGGAGCTGACTTTGCTGACCAGTGTGTTGAGGTGTGTGATGACGTGCCCTTCCTGCAGGGACGCGGTCTGACCAAGAACTGCATCAACTCTCTGAAGGTCTACGGAGACGGAGCGTACGTATCTACTGAATCAACTGCTGCTGACAGTTCAATTCCATTCAATTCAATTCAATTCAATTCCATTCAATTCAACTCCATTCAATTCATTTCATCAATGCATCTCTAGAGCTCCTGGGATTTGTTGCTAGCTGTTTATAAGCACATTAATAAACATTTTATAAGCTTACAGTAAATTAGCTACGGTAAACACTTTATACAGTAAATTAGCTACGGTAAACACTTTATACAGTAAATTAGCTACAGTTAACACTGTATACAGTAAATTAGCTACGGTAAACACTTTATACAGTAAATTAGCTACAGTAAACACTTTATACAGTAAATTAGCTACAGTAAACACTTTATACAGTAAATTAGCTACGGTAAACACTTTATACAGTAAATTAGCTACAGTAAACACTTTATACAGTAAATTAGCTACGGTAAACACTTTATACAATAAATTAGCTACAGTAAACACTTTATACAGTTAATTAGCTATGGTAAACACTTTATACAATAAATTAGCTACGGTAAACACTTTATACAGTAAATTAGCTACAGTAAACACCGTATACAGTAAATTAGCTACGGTAAACACTTTATACAGTTAATTAGCTGTGGTAAACACTTTATACAATAAATTAGCTACGGTAAACACTTTATACAATTAATTAGCTACGGTAAACACTTTATACAGTAAATGAGTTACGGTAAACACTGTATACAGTTAATTAGCTACGGTAAACACTTCATACAGTAATCCCTAACATACAGTGTGACTAGAAATTGTAAAGACTTATATACTGTATATTCTCTTCTCTCCTCCCTCTCATCTTCTCCATCCTGCTTTCATTCTCTCCTCACCACCCCCTCTTCTCACCTCTCCTCCTCCTCCTCTCCTCCTCCTCCCTCCTCCTCTCTCCCCCTCCCTCCCCCTTCTCCTCCTCTCTCCCCCTCCTCCTCCCCCCTCCTCTCTCCTCCCCCCCCCCCTCTTCTCCCCCTCCCTCCCCCTCCTCCTCCCCTCTCCCCCTCTTCTTCCTCTCCCTCCATAGCTGGGTGCTTTATGAGGAACCTAACTTCCGTGGCCGTATGTATATCGTGGAGAGAGGAGACTACTGTAGTCACGTGGAGTGGCAGGCCCAGAACCCCAACATCCAGTCCATCCGCAGGGTTGTCAACTACTTTTAAACTACGACCCCTGACCTCTGACCTTAGTCCGAGAGGTCAAACCTGGGATGTCAACCAGTAAGGGGCACAACTTTACGGAAAATGTTCAGAAGACATAGTCAGTTCTATTCATGACATTTGTATCTGTAACATTCTGAACGTGTCACCTCACTGAATGTGAATACATCCCTGGTTAGAAAATACATACATACATACATACATACATACATACATACATACATACATACATACATACATACATACATACATACATACATACATACATACATACATACATACATACATACATACATACATACATACATGGATTACACGACGGAGCTTGGCGAGGTATAGTCAACAACGTTTACATCACAGGGCACGGAACTGTTTCTTTTATCTTCTAATCGAGTTGTAAAATAATAAAAAGACAGAACCAAAAAGTATTTTAATCACATTCTTGTGTTTATTTCTCAACAGAAACCACTATCACCATCTTCAGTGTTATTTCCATTTGTTGTATGACGATACAAAGATCCTTATTTTCTATGTTCTACTATCTATTATCTATTATATATTATCTATTATAAATTATCTATTATAAATTATCTATTTTCTACTATCTATTATCTATTATAAATTATCTATTATAAATTATCTATTATAAATTATCTATTTTCTACTATCTATTATCTATTATATATTATCTATTATATATTATCTATTATAAATTATATATTATATATTATATATTATCTATTATATATATCTTTATATTTAATCAACACACTCCATTCTTACTGGGCCATTTTCCCAGACAAAGATGCCGTCTAGTCGTGGACTAAAAGACACTTCTATGGTGTTAAAAAGTCCTGGACTAGACTCAGTCTTAATCTGTGTTCAGGAAACCGTCCGTGATCCTTTGCTGATCATGGATCTACAGAAAACATATAACAAACAGATATAATATGACATGTTAGTACCACCATATTAGATCTACCTATCATATATCTACCATACTAGATCTACCTATCATAGTAGAAAGGGGAACACACTGGATTTGTTTCCTCTCTCTCCCTCTTTCTCGCTCTCTCTTTCTCACACACACACACACACACACACACACACACACACACACACACACACACACACACACACACACACACACACACACACACACACACACACACACACACACACACACACACACACACACACACAGGTTTTTGTTTTACCTGATCAGAGCAGCTTCAAGACCAGAGCAGCTACCGAGCTTTGGTGGGAGACTCAACACTTTAAAAGGACTGAAGTCACTATCTGCTTCCTTCAGAGGCTCTCACAGATATGTTACAGTGATTTCTTTACAAAATGGCTTCTGGTTCGTCTTTCCAAGAGGATTTCTCCTGTCCTTTTGTGCTGTGATCATCTACAATGATCCTGTCATCCTGTCATGTGGCCCCAGCTTCTGTAAAACATGTCTGCAGGAATACTGGAAACAAAGGGAATCTCAGTAATGTCCAGTGTGCACCACGAAATGTTCCAAAGATAGTTTTCCTCCTAACTTTTCTCTAAAGAGACCTTCTCACAGTCACAGATACGATGCTATTGAAAGAAAATACAGAGACTCTCTATATTAAAGGGTTCATGTTACATTGTAGGAAGAACTGTATTTTTTTTTAAATTTAACTAGGCAAGTCAGTTAAGAACATATTCTTATTTTCAATGACGGCCTAGGAACCGTGGGTTAACTGTCTTGTTCAGGGGCAGAATGACAGATTTTTTTACCTTGTCAGCTTGGATTTGATCTAGCAACCGTTCAGTTACTGGCCCAACACTCTAACCACTAGGCTACCTGCCGCCCCTGTAGGAAGACCTTCAGACTGTCCTGAAGCCCTTCCAGTAGAAGCTGGAAGTCTTTAACGAAGTTAAACTAACCTGTGATCAAACAGCTGAACATATGAAGGTAAAAATGAGGTGTAATGTTACAATGGAATATGAAAATACAACGAGATGGTGATGTAGGCTATCAGAGAGAATCTGTCTTAAATTAACATTAGATTTAAGTTCTCTGATGCAGTTAGAAAGCCCGTTGATAAAGGAGCAGAGCATATTAAATTAACATCAGATTGATGTTCTATCATCATATATTCCTCTCACTGTCTCCAGAGCCCGGCCCAGACACACACACAGAGGCAGATTAAGGAGGAGTTTGAGAAGCTTCACCAGTTTCTACAAGATGAGGAGAGGGCCAGGCTAGCTGCACTGATGGAGGAAGAGGAGGTCAGGCTAGCTGCACTGATGGAGGAAGAGGAGGCCAGGCTAGCTGCACTGATGGAGGAAGAGGAGGCCAGGATAACTACACTGAGGGAGGAAGAGGAGGCCAGGCTAGCTGCACTGAGGGAGGAAGAGGAGGTCAGGCTAGCTGCACTGAGGGAGGAAGAGGAGGCCAGGCTAGCTGCACTGAGGGAGGAAGAGGATGCCAGGCTAGCTGCACTGAGGGAGGAAGAGGAGGTCAGGCTAGCTGCACTGAGGGAGGAAGAGGAGGCCAGGCTAGCTGTACTGAGGGAGGAAGAGGAGGCTAGCTGCACTGAGGGAGGAAGAGGAGGCCAGGCTAGCTGCACTGAGGGAGGAAGAGGAGGCCAGGCTAGCTGCACTGAGGGAGGAAGAGGAGGCCAGGATAACTACACTGAGGAAGAGGAGGCTAGGATAACTACACTGAGGGAGGAAGAGGAGGCCAGGATAACTACACTGAAGGAGGAAGAGGAGGCCACAATAACTACACTGAGGAAGAGGCGGCTAGGATAACTACACTGAGGGAGGAAGAGGAGGCCACAATAACTACACTGAGGAAGAGGCGGCTAGGATAACTACACTGAGGGAGGAAGAGGAGGCCAGGATAACTACACTGAGGGAGGAAGAGGAGGCCAGGATAACTACACTGAAGGAGGAAGAGGAGGCCAGGATAACTACACTGAAGGAGGAAGAGGAGGCCACGATAACTACACTAAGGAAGAGGAGGCTAGGATAACTACACTGAGGGAGGAAGAGGAGGCCAGGATAACTACACTGAGGGAGGAAGAGGAGGCCAGGATAACTACACTGAAGGAGGAAGAGGAGGCCAGGATAACTATACTGAGGAAGAGGAGGCTAGGATAACTTCACTGAGGGAGGAAGAGGAGGCCAGGATAACTACACTGAGGGAGGAAGAAGAGAGGAAGACTCAGATGAGAGAACATTTTAAGAAAATACCTTAAAAAAAGAGATAAGGAAAACATTGTCTCTGTACCGGTACCCCCTGTATATAGCCTCCACATTGTCTCTGTACCGGTACCTCCTGTATATAGCCTCCACATTGACTCTGTACCGGTACCTCCTGTATATAGCCTCCACATTGACTCTGTACCGGTACCCCCTGTATATAGCCTCCACATTGACTCTGTACCGGTACCCCCTGTATATAGCCTCCACATTGACTCTGTACCGGTACCCCCCTGTATATAGCCTCCACATTGACTCTGTACCGTAACACCCTGTATATAACCTCCACATTGACTCTGTACCGGTACCCCCCTGTATATAGTCTCCACATTGACTCTGTACCGGTACCCCCTGTATATAGCCTCCACATTGACTCTGTACCGGTACCCCCCTGTATATAGTCTCCACATTGACTCTGTACCGGTACCCCCTGTATATAGCCTCCACATTGACTCTGTACCGGTACCTCCTGTATATAGCCTCCACATTGACTCTGTACCGGTACCTCCTGTATATAGCCTCCACATTGACTCTGTACCGTAATACCCTGTATATAGCCTCCACATTGACTCTGTACTGGTACCCCCTGTATATAGCCTCCACATTGACTCTGTACCGTAATACCCTGTATATAGCCTCCACATTGACTCTGTATGGTACCCCCTGTATATAGCCTCCACATTGACTCTGTACCGTAATACCCTGTATATAGCCTCCACATTGACTCTGTACCTGTACCCCCCTGTATATAGCCTCCACATTGACTCTGTACCGGTACCCCCTGTATATAGCCTCCACATTGACTCTGTACCGGTACCACCTGTATATAGCCTCCACATTGACTCTGTACCGGTACCTCCTGTATATAGCCTCCACATTGACTCTGTACCGTAACACCCTGTATATAGCCTCCACATTGACTCTGTACCGGTACCTCCTGTATATAGCCTCCACATTGACTCTGTACCGGTACCCCCCTGTATATTGCACCGCTATCGTTATTTACTGCTGCTCTTTAATTATTTGTTTTTCTTATCTCTTACTTTTGGGGGGGGGGGGGGGGGGCATTCTTAAAACTGCATTGTTGGTTAAGGGCTTGTAAGTAAGCATTTCACTGTAAGGTCTACACAAACAGTGACATGTACCATAAAAATAACTTTACTCCTAGGAATAGTAGGTCACCTTTTTTTGGAGCTTCTTTCCAAAGGCCTCAGCAGAAGTTTGGGTCTGGAGGACTTAAAGCACCGGTTAATGCTAATACCTGTCGCTACTGTTTAGTTGAAGGACATTGGAAGAAAGATTGTCCTCTGCTTAAATCAAAACAGTCAGGTCAAGTTAAACCTGCTGTGATGGCAGCTTCTGTTACAGCTTCTGACCACCAGGGTGAGTTTTATCAGCCCGGACGAGCCCCCACTTGTCACAGGCCGGCTCATAGCCCATGACAAAAATGAGGGGACACAAACAACAGGTATAGGCCAATTAAAAAGGTTCTTTATTCTAAACAAAACTATTAACTTTAAACTAAGATAAAGGAATGAGGTGTGGAAGTATCATAATGTGAGGTGTATGTAAAGTGCATGGATGCGTGAATATGTGTGTGAATATGACTGAGTGAAAACTATGCAAAACTACAAAGGAACAAACAAAACAGGATCATACCTGGAGGAGCAGAGAGAGAAGTGATTAGTGAAACAGTTTAAATACATTGAGCCCAGGTGGCTCCAATCACTAAGGACCCTCCTCTGCCTGCAGGAGGAACCGCCCCTGCAATGCAGAGGAGGGGTCGTGACAATGGTTACAGGGTTAATTCCACATGGTTAGGGGGTTAATTCTCCATGGTTACAGGGTTAATTCTCCATGGTTACAGAGTTAAAACAGAAACAACTCAAAGGTTAACAGTTTAGGCATTAATTATGAGTGGTTAAAGAGAGACTGCCCATAGCTAGCATAGCGGACGTTAGTAGGCTAATGTTAGCCTACCTTAATACAATTCGGATTTGGCTTGGAAACATAACATTTCAAAAGAAGGCAAATAATTAGTAGGAAAATCTTTTGATTGTGATGTCGCCAGATTGGTTTTAGATGCAGTATAACTTAAGCCGTCTAACTAAGTTAGCATTCCTAGTTATTTTTTAAACAAACTTTGCGAGCTAGTAACAGTAATGGCAACATTACCATCTTTCTAATGTAAATTTAACAACATGATAATATGTCAAAGTTGTTTCTTACTAATTATTTGCCTACTTAGGTAATTGTAAGGACCGACGCTGGAGTAGAGAAGCAGGTACGGGGAGTCAACATTTAATAAGGAACAGACATGGAACAAGACAGGAACAGCGTCAGCACACCGGTAACACAACGACATACGACAATTAATCCTGAAGCAGGGACCAGAACTTGGGAACAGACAGATATCGGGGAGGTAATGACACAGGTGATTGAGTCCAGGTGAGTCCAATAATTGCTAATGCGGGTGACGGGGGAAGGCAGGTGTGTAATGATGGTGGCAGGAGTGCGTAATGCTGGGGAACCTGGCGCCTTCGGGTGCCAGGGAGGGGGAGCGGTAGCAGGCCTGACAGTAATGTCATCTTATTTCCGGAATATGCAACCGATGTCTATGGCACAAATACATGTAGGATGCAGCTATGGTTGTACTAGTTAACTCATGTCTTACTTTTGTTCTCCAGATCTGGAATACCTCCCCATCAAATTCCGACCGCATTACTTCGAGTCATCGTCACTGCCATGTATATCCCCCCCCCCCCCATCCTATGGCATTCTGCATTAGCATCGAACAGGGAAGCGAGAAACCAATATACACAGGCAGTTAGAAAAGCCAAGGCTAGCTTTTTCTTTTTTCTTAAACATTTTTTTTTACCCCAATTTCATGGTATCCAATCGCTAGTAATTACTATCTTGTCTCATCGGTACAACTCCCGTACGGGCTTGGGAGAGACGAATGTCGAAAGCCATGCGTCCTCCGAAACACAACCCAACCAAGCCGCACTGCTTCTTAACACAGCGCGCATCCAACCCGGAAGCCAGCCGCACCAATGTGTCGGAGGAAACACCGTGCACCTGGCGACCTTGGTTAGCGTGCACTGCACCCGGCCCGCCACAGGAGTCGCTGGTGCGCGATGAGACAAGGATATCCCTACCGGCCAAACCCTCCCTAACCCGGACGACGCTAGGCCAATTGTGCGTCGCCCCACGGACCTCCCGGTCGCGGCCCGGCTGCGACAGAGCCTGGGCGCGAACCCAGAGTCTCTGGTGGCACAGCTAGCGCTGCGATGCAGTGCCCTAGACCACTGCGCCACCCGGGAAGCCCTAAGGCTAGCTTTTTCAAGCAGAAATTTGCTTCCTGCAACACAAACTCAAAAAAGTTCTGGGACAGTGTAAAGTCCATGGAGAATAAGAACACCTCCTCCCAGCTGCCCACTGCACTGAGGACAGGAAACACTGTCACCACCGATAAATCCACTATAATTGAGAATTTCAATAAGCATTTTTCTACGGCTGGCCATGCTTTCCACCTGGCTACCCCTACACCGGTCAACAGCACTGCACCCCCCACAGCAACTCGCCCAAGCCTTCCCCATTTCTCCTTCTCCCAAATCCAGTCAGCTGATGTTCTGAAAGAGCTGCAAAATCTGGACCCCTACAAATCAGCCGGACTAGACAATCTGGACCCTTTCTTTCTAAAATTATCTGCCGAAATTGTTGCAACCCCTATTACTAGCCTGTTCAACCTCTCTTTCGTGTCGTCTGAGATCCCCAAAGATTGGAAAGCAGCTGCGGTCATCCCCCTCTTCAAAGGGGGGGACACTCTTGACCTAAACTGCTACAGACCTATATCTATCCTACCCTGCCTTTCTAAGGTCTTCGAAAGCCAAGTCAACAAACAGATTACCGACCATTTCGAATCCCACCATACCTTCTCCGCTATGCAATCTGGTTTCAGAGCTGGTCATGGGTGCACCTCAGCCACGCTCAAGGTCCTAAACGATATCCTAACCGCCATCGATAAGAAACAATACTGTGCAGCCGTATTCATTGACCTGGCCAAGGCTTTCGACTCTGTCAATCACCACATCCTCATCGGCAGACTCGATAGCCTTGGTTTCTCAAATGATTGCCTCGCCTGGTTCACCAACTACTTCTCTGATCGAGTTCAGTGTGTCAAATCGGAGGGTCTGTTGTCCGGACCTCTGGCAGTCTCTATGGGGGTGCCACAGGGTTCAATTCTTGGACCGACTCTCTTCTCTGTATACATCAATGATGTCGCTCTTGCTGCTGGTGAGTCTCTGATCCACCTCTACGCAGACGACACCATTCTGTATACTTCTGGCCCTTCTTTGGACACTGTGTTAAAACAACCCTCCAGACGAGCTTCAATGCCATACAACTCTCCTTCCGTGGCCTCCAATTGCTCTTAAATACAAGTAAAACTAAATGCATGCTCTTCAACCCGATCGCAGCCTGCACCTGCCCGCCCGTCCTACATCACTACTCTGGACGGTTCTGACTTAGAATATGTGGACAACTACAAATACCTAGTTGTCTGGTTAGACTGTAAACTCTACTTCCAGACTCACATCAAACATCTCCAATCCAAAGTTAAATCTAGAATTGGCTTCCTATTTCGCAACAAAGCATCCTTCACTCATGCTGCCAAACATACCCTCGTAAAATTGACCATCCTACCGATCCTCGACTTCGGCGATGTCATTTACAAAATAGCCTCCAATACCCTACTCAATAAATTGGATGCAGTCTATCACAGTGCCATCCGTTTTGTCACCAAAGCCCCATATACTACCCACCACTGCGACCTGTACGCTCTCGTTGGCTGGCCCTTGCTTCATACTCGTCGCCAAACCCACTGGCTCCAGGTCATCTACAAGACCCTGCCAGGTAAAGTCCCCCCTTATCTCAGCTCGCTGGTCACCATAGCAGCACCCACCTGTAGCACGCGCTCCAGCAGGTATATCTCTCTGGTCACCCCCAAAACCAATTCTTCCTTTGGCCGCCTCTCCTTCCAGTTCTCTGCTGCCAATGACTGGAGTGAACTACAAAAATCTCTGAAACTGGAAACACTTATCTCCCTCACTAGCTTTAAGCACCAGCTGTCAGAGCAGCTCACAGATTACTGCACCTGTACATAGCTTATCTATAATTTAGCCCAAACAACTACCTCTCCCCCTACTGTACTTATTTATTTATTTTGCTCCTTTGCACCCCATTATTTCTATCTCTACTTTGCACATTCTTCCACTGTAAATCTACCATTCCAGTGTTTTACTTGCTATATTGTATTTACTTCGCCACCATGGCCTTTTTTTTGCCTTTACCTCCCTTATCTCACCTCATTTACTCACATTATATTTAGACTTATTTTTCTACTGTATTATTGACTGTATGTTTGTTTTACTCCATGTGTAACTATGTGTTGTTGTATGTGTCGAACTGCTTTGCTTCATCTTGGCCAGGTCGCAATTGTAAATGAGAACTTGTTCTCAACTTGCCTACCTGGTTAAATAAAGGTGAAATAAAATTAAAAAATAAATAAAAAAGCCGACACCACAACGTCTCTCAAGGAACTACACCGGACTTTGTGCAAATTGGAAATCGCATATTCTAAGGCTGCATTTATTGTAGCTGGGGACTTAAGGACCGCAGAGGGAGGTGCCACATTTACCCGATAGTACCTAGCAAAGGTGCAAGAGGAAGCCCAGCTGGCCGCAGCACAGATATCAGCAAGGGGCAGTCTTCTCAGTAGAGCCCAGGACGCAGCCACACCTCGTGTTGAATGTGCCACCACAGATCCCAGCACTGGCCTGCCAGCCAGGCGGTATGCTGTTGTAATCGTTTCCACGATCCAGTGAGAGAGCCTCTGCTTTGATAGCCCAGCCCCCAGGACTCTCTCACAATAGCAGACAAAGAGCTGGTCTGTTCTCACTGACTGTATCCGCTCCACATAGGCAACCAGTGCCCTCACAGGCACAGCATGCCGGAGGGAGGCCCAGACTCCCCCGCCAGTGGGGAGCAGACAGGATAAAATGGATGTTCACATGCCTGTCTGACAGAACCTTCAGGAGGAATGAAGGGTTGGGGCGGAGAGATGTAGATGGAGCTCACCCACCCTCTTCATGGAGCTCACCCACCCTCTTCATGGAGCTCACCCACCCTCTTCATGGAGCTCACCCACCCTCTTCATGGAGCTCACCCACCCTCTTCATGGAGCTCACCCACCCTCTTCATGGAGCTCACCCACCCTCTTCATGGAGCTCACCCACCCTCTTCATGGAGCTCACCCACCCACTTCATGGAGCTCACCCACCCTCTTCATGGAGCTCACCCACCCTCTTCATGGAGGTAATCGCTACCGAGAAAACCACCTTCATAGAGAGGTGTTTGAGGGAGGCAGACGCCAACGGTTCGAAAAGGCAGCTTTGCCAAAGCTGCCAAGACCACATCCAGATCCCAGCTCGCCATTGAGCGGGTCCTAGCTGTACGCAGGCGACGAACCCCCTTCATAAACCTGGAGACCAAGGGATGGCGCCCCACTGGCCTGTCTATCCACCCCACATGGCAGGCAGATATAGCGACCAAATACCCTCTCAGTGTAGAGGCTGCCATGCCCTCATCCAAGCGAGACTGCAGGTATTGGAGGACATACTGAACCCCACATGACTCGGACACAACCTCAATACCAGAGCACCAAGAGCAGAACAACCGCCGGCACAACTGGTATGCCACGGTTGTAGCCGGCGCCCTTGCGTTCTGCATGGTGTTCATTACACCCTCCTGTAGTCCGAACATGGACCATTGGTGCTGTTCGGTGGCCAAGCACAAACTGAGGCGATACGGCCTCGGATGCCACAAGAGTTCCCCCTGGCCTGAGACAGCAGGTCCCGTCTCATGGGGAAGTTGCCAAGGTGTCCCAGACAACAGCGACAGGAGAAGGCTGAACCAGGGTCGTCTGGGCCAGTATGGGGCCACCAGAAGCATACGATGCTCTGCCAACCTGGTCCTGTCCAGCCTGGATCAGGGGAAAAGGGTTGAATGCGTTAAGCTCCAGCCCCGTCCAATCGTGAGCCAGAGCATCCAAGCCAAGAGGCCCTGGTGGCTCCGGCATGGAGTACCACAGGGGGCAGTGCGCATTGTCCAGGGAGGCAAACAGGTCCACCTGCGCCCTCCTGAACTTGTCCCACAGGTGCTGCACCACCTGGGGATATAGGCTCCAGTCCCAAGGTGGCGGGCCCTCCCTCGAGAGCTTATCCGCTGCCACATTCAGGATGCCAGGTACGTGTGTGCTGCGCGTAGAGACGCTACACATCCCTGAGCCCAGAGAAGGAGATCCCGTGCCATAAGATGGAGGCGGTGCGACCTCAGTCCACCCTGATGGTTGATGTAAGCCACCACTGTGGTGCTGTCTGTTTTCACCAGGACATGTCTTCCCTTCAGATGCAGGGCCAGCAGTACAGCTCGGAGCTCTAGTGTATTGATGTGCCTGCTGCTCTAAGGGGGTAGCCAACAGCCGCTGGCTGACCTGCCATTGGTCACACCCCCCCCCCAGCAGAACTGGGAGGTGTCTGTGCTGACCAGCTCCCAGCGGCACATCATCAGCATCTCCACACAACCTGAGAGAAAGGAGTGACAGCGCCTTTCAATGCCCTGAGGCACTGTGCGGTCACCCGCAGCTGGCTGTGACGGTGGCGCTTCAGGTGCAGCCGGTGGGAGTTGAAGAGGCTGGAGATGGAGCTGGCCCAGGGGAATCAACAAGGAGGCTGCCGTCAGCAAGCCCAACAGGCGGTGGCAGGTTAGGACGGATACCATCCGCCCCTGACGAAAGTGGTCGAGGCAAGATAAGATCGCCTAAACCCTTTTGGTGGGCAGGCGTGCTCTCATGAGGACTGAGTCCAGTTCCATGCCAATGACGGCCACCCTCTGGGTTGGCGTCAGACGGCTCTTCTTGTCGTTTACAACCCTGCTGATGTGGGTCAGGAGCATCTCTCTGTATGACAGGACCTGAGTCCTGGTTGGTGCACAAATCAGCTAATTGTCCAGGTAATTGAGGATCAACAACCCTTGGGATGTGAGAGGTGCCAGGACAGCATCCATGCACTTTGTGAAAGTGCGCAGTGCCAAGGAGAGGCCGAAGAGAAGAACCATGAAATCGTAAGCCCTCCCTTCGAAAGTGAATCAGAGGAACTGCCAATGAGCTGGGTGAACAGGAACATGGAAATACTCATCTTACAGGTACATCGTCACAAACCACTGGTCCCTGGACACGGCCTGCAACATGCGGGCTGGGGACAGCATGTGGAACCTCAGTACCTTTAAGTACCCATTGAGGTTGCGGAGGTCCAGAGGAGATCTCCAGCCACAGGGTTTCCTTCAGGGGGTCGGCCTTCGTGTCATCACGGTGGAGGGCAGGGGACGGCACCGGAATTGGAGTCGGTACGCATCGAGCATTGTGATCAACACCCATGGGGACTCCACACACTCCTCCCACTTTACCCTTTAGGACCAGGAGAAGCGGCCGAGGCCGGGGAAGGGTGTGTCAGGGGTCCTGCTGGGGCCCGACTTTCCTTTGGCGCCCTGAGCGCCAGGGTCCCCCAGGCACGCCGCTATGGCGGTGAAGGTTGACAGGTTGTTGTTCAACCGCATGCTGTGCCCCTTCCCGCTGTCGTTCCTCAGCACGAGGCGATGGGGCAGGAGAGGGACCCCACCGTCATTTGAGTGCAGGTGGGTGGCAACGGTCCGTCTGCCTTGAACCGTCCCAGTATCTCCCGGTCCCTACGAACCTTATTGGTCTGCTCTAGAATGTCGTTAACCCCTGTGCCAAAAGTCAGCCCTGGGGTGATGGGGAGAGTGGCAAATGTGCTCTGGAGAGCAGCTGGCAGACGGGATTGGGGGTAACTACCTGCGCCATGGCCTGTCCGTTGGAGCGGGCCACATCCCTCTGGAGCAGGGAAAGCAAGCAAGACACCTCCGTCGCGTCCCGGGGGAGCTCCTCTGTGCCCCCCTGTAGCTGGGGCAACAGAGTCTGCGGGTAGGCCTGCAGCACCATGGCCGCGTTAGTAAGGCGGCTAAGAGAGCAGAGGGACCCAGATGTGGCTTTCAAGTCCGCATCAAAGAGTCTGGGGGGTCCCGGCTGCAATATTACCTAGCCGGTTTAATGTCCAAGCAGTAAAAACAACACCATATGATGAAGTAACTCCGTTAAGGAACTCCAGAGTTAATGTCTCAACGTAGTGGAAGCCAACCACGATACTCTTACATTCTGCAGGGGAAAGAACAAGAAAGAAACCTTGTAGGTTAATTAGCAGAGTAACTCACAACACAGAACAAGCAAGTTGTGTAAAGTAAATACAGTTTGTGGCAGCAAGAGCCACCATACTAACGGATGCACACGAAGTCGTAGTGTAACGCTAATGAAACACAAGCATGACAAACCACGGACGGAAGATACAGATCAACCACGCACAGCGAGTGGAGCACTCAAGAGGAGGGGCTGGCCATGTGGCCAGCTGCTCCAGGCTGCAAACAGCCAGTGATCATACTTCCATACAAGATATTACACTTACCGGTGACTTACCAAGCGAACTTCAGAAAGTTTGTACCTCAAACCAGGACGTCCGCTGAGAAAACGAAAGAGAACGTGTGTCACGGCCATGGGGTCTATATATAGGGGCGGACCCCAGCCGTGACACAGGTGTAAACGGGAGGAAATCTGTAAATCCTAACCACGGATGTATCTCTCCGCCTGCGGAGCGATACCAATATATTGGAGTGATCCAATATAGTGAAACATAAGGACTGTTCACGTTGGTCTGACCAATCGGAATCTATGCTTCAAGACTGTTTTGATCACATTTTGATCACGCGGACTGAGAAATGTTTCGGGTCGCCTCTGAGAATAGTATCGACATATACACTGACTCTGTGACTGGGTTCATCAGGAAGTGCATAGAGGATGTTATTCCCGCTGTCATGATTATAATTCATCCAAAAACCGTGGATAGATGGCAGCATTCGCGCAAAACTGAAATTGCAAACCGCCACATTTAACCATGGCAAGGTGAGTGGGAACATGGACGTGTACAAACAGACCAGCTATGACCTCCGTAAGGCAATCAAAGAGGCAAAACAACAGTACAGGGAAAAGGTGGAGTTGCAATTAAACGGCTTAGACACGAGACATATGTGGCAGGGATTCCAGACAATCACGGATTATAAAGGAAAAGACAGCACCTTAGAGCTGCCTTATGTACTGTACTTAAAGTCATTAACCTTTGGGATCGGTGTCCCGCTAGCGTGCCACTACGACAACCTCCTGTGAAATTGCAGAGCGAGAAATTCAAAATAGAAAAATAGTAATATTTAACATTCATGAAAATACAAGTGTCTTACATCGTTTAAAAGCTTAACTTCTTGTTAATCCAACCGCGTTGTCAGATTTCAAAAAGGCT
Source organism: Salvelinus namaycush (assembly GCF_016432855.1). Lineage (NCBI taxonomy): Eukaryota > Metazoa > Chordata > Actinopteri > Salmoniformes > Salmonidae > Salvelinus > Salvelinus namaycush. Next base: position 36,256,522 of record NC_052331.1, read on the forward strand.
TAACGGCGAAAGCATACCATGCAATTATCTGAGGACAGTGCCCCACATCAAAATACTTTTTCAAACCAGCACAGGCGTCACAAAATCACAAATCGCGATAGAATAAATAGAATAAATCACTTACCTTTGAAGATCTTCCTCTGTTTGCAATCCCAAGGGTCCCAGCGACACAATGAATGGTCGTTTTGTTCGATAAAGTCCCTCTTTATATCCAAAAAAGTCTAGTTTAGTTGGCGCCATTGATTTCAGTAATCCACTCGTTCAACATGCATACAAACGAATCCAAAAAGTTACCGGTAAAGTTCGTCCAAACAAGTCAAACGATGTTACTAATTAATCCTCAGGTACTCTAATATCTAAATAAATTATAGTATTTAAGACAGAGAATAGTATGTTCAATAGGGAAGATAAATAACGAAGAGCGTGCACCAAGACTACTTTTCTAATGAGGGACACCTTGGATAAACTACAAGTACTTGTTAGTTTTTCAAGAAACAAGCCTGAAACCCTGTTTAAAGACTGTTGACATCTAGTGGAAGCCATAGGAACTGCAATCTGGGTCCTATCTATTTGTTTTTCCCATAGGGTAGCATGGAAATGGTCTGTGACCTTAAAAAAGTATTCCGGATGGATTCTCCTCGGGTTTTTGCCTGCCATATCAGTTCTGTTATACTCACAGACATTAGTTTAACAGTTTTAGAAACTCCAGGGTGTTTTCTATCCAATGCTACCAATCATATGCATATCCTAGCTTCTGGGCCTGAGTAACAGGCAGTTTACATTGGGCATGTCATTCATCCGAACTTCCGAACACTGCACCCTAGCCTTATTAAACACTGGTCACTTTAATAATGTTTACATAATGTTTTACCCACTTTATTTGTATATACTGTATTCTAGTCATGGCAAATCCTATATAACTACTGCTGTACACACCTTTTCTATTCATATTCTGTCCATTCTGTCTTTACACATCGTTCTTTACATATATATATGAAAAGTTTGGTCAAAAGTTTGGACAAACCTACTGATTCAAGGGTTTTTCTTAATTTTTACTATTTTATAAGTTGTAGAATAATAGTGAAAACATCAAAGCTATGAAATAACACATATGGAATCATGTGGTAACCAAAGTGTTAAAGTGTTAAACAAATCAAAATATATTTTATTTTTGAGATTCTTCAATGTAGCCACCCTTTGCCTTGATGACAGCTTTGCACATTCTTGGCATTCTCTCAACCAGCTTCACCTGGAATGCTTTTCCAACAGTATTGAAGGAGTTCCCACATATGCTGAGCACTTGTTGGCTGCTTTCCCTTCACTCTGCGGTCCAACTTACCTCAATTACCGTGACCAACTTGTACCCCCACACATTGACTCGGTACCAGTACCCCCTGTTTATAGCCTCGTTATTGTTATTTTATTGTTACTTTTTTAAAACTTAAGTTTATTTAGTAACTTTATTTTCTTAACTCTATTTTCTTAAAAATGCATTGTTGGTTTAGGGCTTGTAAGTAAGGTCTACTACACCTGTTGTATTCAGCATTTCACTGTAAGGTCTACTACACCTGTTGTATTCAGCATTTCACTGTGAGGTCTACTACACCTGTTGTATTTAGCATTTCACTGTAAGGTCTACTACACCTGTTGTATTCAGCATTTCACTGTAAGGTCTACTACACCTGTTGTATTCAGTATTTCACTGTAAGGTCTACTACACCTGTTGTATTCAGCATTTCACTGTAAGGTCTACTACACCTGTTGTATTCAGCATTTCACTGTGAGGTCTACTACACCTGTTGTATTCAGCATTTCACTGTGAGGTCTACTACACCTGTTGTATTCAGCATTTCACTGTGAGGTCTACTACACCTGTTGTATTCAGTATTTCACTGTAAGGTCTACTACACCTGTTGTATTCAGCATTTCACTGTAAGGTCTACTACACCTGTTGTATTCAGCATTTAACTGTAAGGTCTACTACACCTGTTGTATTCAGCATTTCACTGTGAGGTCTACTACACCTGTTGTATTCAGCATTTCACTGTAAGGTCTACTACACCTGTTGTATTCAACATTTCACTGTGAGGTCTACTACACCTGTTGTATTCAGCATTTCACTGTAAGGTATACTACACCTGTTGTATTCAGCATTTAACTGTAAGGTCTACTACACCTGTTGTATTCAACATTTCACTGTGAGGTCTACTACACCTGTTGTATTCAGCATTTCACTGTGAGGTCTACTACACCTGTTGTATTCAGTATTTCACTGTAAGGTTTATTACACCTGTTGTATTCAACATTTCACTGTAAGGTCTACTACACCTGTTGTATTCAACATTTCACTGTAAGGTCTACTACACCTGTTGTATTCAGCATTTCACTGTGAGGTCTACTACACCTGTTGTATTCAGCATTTCACTGTGAGGTCTACTACACCTGTTGTATTCAGTATTTCACTGTAAGGTCTACTACACCTGTTGTATTCAGCATTTCACTGTAAGGTCTACTACACCTGTTGTATTCAGCATTTCACTGTGAGGTTTACTACACCTGTTGTATTTAGCATTTCACTGTAAGGTCTACTACACCTGTTGTATTCAGCATTTCACTGTAAGGTCTACTACACCTGTTGTATTCAGTATTTCACTGTAAGGTCTACTACACCTGTTGTATTCAGCATTTCACTGTAAGGTCTACTACACCTGTTGTATTCAGCATTTCACTGTGAGGTCTACTACACCTGTTGTATTCAGCATTTCACTGTGAGGTCTACTACACCTGTTGTATTTAGCATTTCACTGTAAGGTCTACTACACCTGTTGTATTCAGCATTTCACTGTAAGGTCTACTACACCTGTTGTATTCAGTATTTCACTGTAAGGTCTACTACACCTGTTGTATTCAGCATTTCACTGTAAGGTCTACTACACCTGTTGTATTCAGCATTTCACTGTGAGGTCTACTACACCTGTTGTATTTAGCATTTCACTGTAAGGTCTACTACACCTGTTGTATTCAGCATTTCACTGTAAGGTCTACTACACCTGTTGTATTCAGTATTTCACTGTGAGGTCTACTACATCTGTTGTATTCAGCAGTTCACTGTGAGGTCTACTACAGCTGTTGTATTCAGCATTTCACTGTGAGGTCTACTACACCTGTTGTATTCAGCATTTCACTGTGAGGTCTACTACACCTGTTGTATTCAGCATTTCACTGTGAGGTCTACTACACCTGTTGTATTCAGCATTTCACTGTGAGGTCTACTACACCTGTTGTATTTAGCATTTCACTGTAAGGTCTACTACACCTGTTGTATTCAGCATTTCACTGTGAGGTCTACTACACCTGTTGTATTCAGCATTTAACTGTAAGGTCTACTACACCTGTTGTATTCAGCATTTCACTGTGAGGTCTACTACACCTGTTGTATTCAGCATTTCACTGTGAGGTCTACTACACCTGTTGTATTCAGCATTTCACTGTGAGGTCTACTACACCTGTTGTATTCAGCATTTCACTGTGAGGTCTACTACACCTGTTGTATTCAGCATTTCACTGTGAGGTCTACTACACCTGTTGTATTCAGCATTTAACTGTAAGGTCTACTACACCTGTTGTATTCAGCATTTCACTGTGAGGTCTACTACACCTGTTGTATTCAGCATTTCACTGTGAGGTCTACTACAGCTGTTGTATTCAGCATTTCACTGTGAGGTCTACTACACCTGTTGTATTCAGCATTTCACTGTAAGGTCTGCTACACCTGTTGTATTCAGCATTTCACTGTAAGGTCTACTACACCTGTTGTATTCAGCAGTTCACTGTGAGGTCTACTACAGCTGTTGTATTCAGCATTTCACTGTGAGGTCTACTACACCTGTTGTATTCAGCATTTCACTGTGAGGTCTACTACACCTGTTGTATTCAGCATTTCACTGTGAGGTCTACTACACCTGTTGTATTTAGCATTTCACTGTAAGGTCTACTACACCTGTTGTATTCAGCATTTCACTGTGAGGTCTACTACACCTGTTGTATTCAGCATTTAACTGTAAGGTCTACTACACCTGTTGTATTCAGCATTTCACTGTGAGGTCTACTACACCTGTTGTATTCAGCATTTCACTGTGAGGTCTACTACACCTGTTGTATTCAGCATTTCACTGTGAGGTCTACTACACCTGTTGTATTCAGCATTTCACTGTGAGGTCTACTACACCTGTTGTATTCAGCATTTCACTGTGAGGTCTACTACACCTGTTGTATTCAGCATTTAACTGTAAGGTCTACTACACCTGTTGTATTCAGCATTTCACTGTAAGGTCTAAACCTGTTGTATTCAGCATTTCACTGTAAGGTCTAAACCTGTTGTATTCAGCATTTCACTGTGAGGTCTACTACACCTGTTGTATTCAGCATTTCACTGTAAGGTCTACTACACCTGTTGTATTCGGCGCATGTGACAAATAACATTTGATTTGAATTACACGCTCCTTCAACACAGACATCTGTGGCATTGTGTTGTGTGACAAAACTGCACATTTTAGTGGTCTTTTCTTGTCCTCAGGACAAGGTGCACCTGTGTAATGATCATGCTGTTTAATCAGCTTCTTGAAATGCCACACCTGTCAGGTGGATGTATTATCTTGACAAAGGAGAAATGCTCACTAACAGGGATGAAATACAAATGTGTGCACAATATTTGAGAGAAATAAGCTTTTTGTGCATATGGAACATTTCTGTGATCTTTTATTTCAGCTCATGAAACATGGGACCAACACTTTACATGTTGCGTTTATATTTTTGTTCAGTGTAGTTACCATAGCAACAAAATACAGACATACTTCGTTTGTACATTATAGCTGCATAGGCCTACATGACGCATTTGACAAAAATGGCACATTAACAGTCATGTAATAGGCTACAGTATACTATTTGTGTGGTTCACTAAAATGCGTTATTTGATTACAGACAGTGTTACTAAAGTGACTTACACACTCACAAAGCCGTTATTAGAAGATAGGGTGGTAAGCTAATACAGGACTAGTAAAGGCCCAGTACTTTTGTGAATTATTTTTATTGAATTAATAATATATTTTTTAATTTCAGATTTTTTTTTAAATTTCAGACTTCACTCTCAGCACCCCCTACTTCCCGCAGTTATGTTACGCTATGTAACTCAGTAATGATTACTGCATATTCTACATCACACTTTATTTACAGGGCATTTAAAATAGCAACGCCTGGCAGTCGAGGTTCACGGTGTAAAATAAAGGCATTTGGGGCGGCAGGGTGGCCTAGTGGTCAGAGCGTTGGGCTAGTAACCGAAAGGTTGCAAGTTCGAATCCCCGACCTGACAAGATACACATCTGTCATTCTGCCCCTGAACAAGGCAGTTAACCCACTGTTCATAGGCCGTCATTGAAAATAAGAATTTGTTCTTAACTAGTTAAAAAAGTTATTTAAATAACATCACCTGGCAGTCGCGGTTCACGGTGTGAAATAAAAACATTTCAGAGTTGAAGACTAGAAGCACAGTAGATATAAGCGTTGATAGAAGAAGCGTTTGTCGTCTGCCAGTGAAAAAGTAGTTTTCAAAGTCACATGATTGAAGCTGGACTTGTAAATGGAGAGTTGTGAACGCAGAGCGAGAGTTGTGAACACGTAGCGTAGCTCAAAACCCATTGCTAAACACACACACACGACCGAAGCTATTCTTCTCCCCGAAAGATGTGAATTTTCTCATTTTTGGGGGGGGAGGGCGGATTTTATGAAAACGTTTCTTGAGAATTTTGGTTGCAATGCCATTGAAGTACAAGTCAGGTGAGTTTATGTTGTTTTTGATAGCAAGAAGAAAGGCTAACGTTACTGGCTAGCGCACGATTCGAGCTAGCTAACGTTAGTGTTTGTGATGCCCGTTAGCCTACGTCAAGATTTGTTCAAAACTCAAGCTAACTAGCTAACGTTAGCCACAATTATGAATTGCATTTTGGATAATGTAATTTGGTTTAGAGGTTTATCATTTACTTTTAATTCCACAAAGAAATTGACGTTGAGTGGCTGCTGACGTTAGGAGCAGCTGTTTCTTTTTTTAAAATGTAAAATGTAGTCTATTTTGTCGGGTGTCGTTTGTTTTACAGTCGCCTTAAAAACAAATGCATTTAACGCTACAGGTGTAACGTTAACAGCTGTAAGAACAATGTGACATGTTTAGGAACTGCACTGTAATTACCAGGGTTGGGGAGTAACCGATTACATGTAACCAAGTTACGTTACTAGCAAAAATCATTGTAATCAGATTACAGATACGTTTGGAAAAACTAGATAATTACTCTTTGGATGACTTTTAAATTCAGAAAGGATGCTTGCTGGAAGAAAAAAAATACATTATGACACCTTAAGTTTTCATAATGACCTTCAATTCAGCATTGAAAAAAGAGGCATGTTTTAAGTTTGTTCCACCTGAGCGAATGTGACCGAAAGACTACTATGATGACACACCAAATGCGTTTGATGGATCATTCTTTTTGTCTTCTAATGTCTCTTAAGGGGAAAGTAACTGAAAATAATCAGATTACATTTACTGAGTTTGGGTAATACAAAGGTTACGTTACTGATTACAATTTTGGACAAGTTACTAGTAACTAACAGATTACGTTTAGAAAGTAACCTACCCAACCCTGGTAATTGGCTAGGTATTTATCTTAATGTTATTAATACAAGCTCAATCTTCTCCAATTAGAAGTTATCTATAAATGTATTTACACACAAAACAAACATGTGATATGATAGAAAAGGAAAAGAAAGGCAAATAACATTTGAAATGTAGTAAAACAAACAAATAAAAGGACACAGCCTCTGTTTTTTCAGGGCCCCAATCCGGGACCGGTCTGGACCACCCACATGAGGTGTAACACAGCCCAGTGGCCTGTAACATATTCTAGGTAGTTTCACCGGGCTAGAACCAGTGGCAGTGACCCGTTGGGATGTTACGGAAGAGTAGTGACACTGGTGGAGGAGGAGAGAATAATACTAAACAGAACAAACAGCATCGCTCCAGCTCCACCCAGGGCCTGTCTCGCCTCTCCAACCCCCACACAGGGTCACCGTCGGCTGGGTCAACAAAGACCTGGGACATGGTCCGGAGCTCCAGGACTACTAACCCTCTGGGTAGTATGGGGCTGGGGTTCACCGTGGTAGGAGCGCCTGGGGTGGATCCGGACTACGTCATGCAGCTGTTGAACGACGTGCGGAGGTTCGCAGACGTACTGCTCAGCCTTAAAGAAACCTGCCACTCTAAAGGTGAGTCAGTGCCAAATGGCCACCCTATTCTCTACTTAGTGCACTACTTTGAACCAAATAGCAACCTATATGGTGAGACCAGAAAGGAAGTTACAGTACTCAGTACTAGTACTTAGTGTGTGGCAGGGTGGGTGATTGGTTGGTTGGTTATCATGGTTTTTAGGCTAACTACAGTAACCTACCTCGTGCCAAGGTTTCACAGAATAACTGATGTTTGTGTTTTCTGTCTGTATAACAAAAGTTATAACAAAAGCTTGTTCCAGTCAGGCTAGCTAACCAGTTGAATGTCAGCTCTTGAAGAGGGTCGACAACCTCTGTGCTGGTACAACGTTAGCTTAGCTCTCTCATCTATCCCCTTGTCCTGTCCGCTGGGTCAGTGATTCCACAGACTCAGGTCCAAAACGTCACATTGCGATAAATATAACAATTTTGCACGATAATGATTAAATACAACAATACATGTTCTTACTTTTCATTAGTGCAGGGCTCTAGACAAGCTACTTCATCTAATATCCAGGGAATGATTCATATTTTGATGTGCAACCTGTCAAAATATGATCCAGACTGATCAGATACACTTTTGCTCTTCAGAGATTAATGTGCCAACATATTTGCATATTGGCCTAGGCTATATTATTCACCACCTGAGGAAGTGGGAACTTCAGAACACTTATCTAGATTAATTTGAAATATAATATTTGTTGCTATATAGCCATGTAGGTTAATTGATTATTCTATCAGTAAATGTAATGTCCCACAAAAACTTTCCACAAATTGTCACGCTCTGCTCCGCGGTCGCATCAAAACAATACTACATAGCCTACTCCGGTTGTGCCGTGAACTGCCGTGAACTCAATATTGAGGAGGTGATAAATAAACGATATACTCCCAGAAAGATGTGACTCTCCTATATGTTGCTAGAATAACAGTAGTTGCTTTGAAAACCATTTTTTTCGTGCAATTTAGGGCTAGGCGATATGGCCAAAATATCATATCACTAAATTTGATGGTATTTTGTTTTTTAATAATAAAAGTTATAAATATGCTTGATGATCTAGAGCAGGGGTGTCAAACATACGGCCCGCGGGCCGGAACCGGCCCCCAAGGAGGTTCGATCAGGCCCGCAGGATAATTTGAAAGTGGAAAAAATGCATAAAAGACATGGAATTAATATTTTTAATTCGCTGCAATTCATGGATTATCCGCTAAGGGGCGCACTCTTTCCATCAGAGTAGAAGACAAGCTGCATCACTGAGACAGACTGAAAACAGCAGACGGTATCAATGCGCCATCTGCTGCTTGTTACGACGTTGTTAATACCTTGGTCTCTACCTCTCCGCTACACCCTCATTAGCCAAAATGTCGTTATCCAAACGGAGAAAAGTAGATAAGGAGTGTAGAATTTTCAAAGAAAAATGGACCACGTCCTATTTATTTACAGAGATGCACGGAAAACCTTCGTGCTTGGTGTGTTTGCAACAAGTTTCGGTATTGAAGGAATATAATATTCGACGCCACTACGAGACTCATCACAGCGAAAAATATGACGGCTTGCAAGGACAACTGAGAAGAGATAAGATTAACGAATTGCTGGCGGGTCTGAGGAAACAGCAGTCAACTTTCATCCAGAGCCGAGAAGTCAGTGAAGCAGCGGTAAAAGCCAGCTACCTAATTGCTAGCGAAATAGCATTAGCATCGAAGCCGTATTCCGACGGTGACTTTGTTAAACGATGCATGATGAAGGCGGCTGAACTTGTATGTCTAAGGAAATATGAGGTGTTTCATGAAATGTTTTGTAAAAGGATAGTTCATTAAATTTCAATATTTTCCTAATGTTCTTGTGCTTCTTTACACCAAAACAAAGGAAAGACATGATATTTTGGTTATTTATAGCAGAGTATGGTATAATTTTAATGGTCCGGCCCACTTGACATCTCCCTAGGCCGTATGTGGCCCACGATGCGAAATGAGTTTGACACCCCTGATCTAGAGGCAACACATAAAGTATAAGTGATTTCAATGGGGCTTTTTCCATTCTCAATGTTTTATACTGTTTCAATCCAACTCCAAACAAAAATTATTTATACATTTCTGCACTTATCATAATTTCCACACTGTTACACAGAGCTCCATAATATGGGCACAAATCTAAGGCTAGTTATTTGGTGAACTGTTGGAATTATGGAAATAGAATGATTATTTTAATTCTAGAGTTGGAATATCGTGTGCAGCATCTTGAAAACATTGTTGTTTGACATGACAACGGAGGAGTTATTGACAGGGTAGGAACCAAAGTGTTGGTCATGTTTCCAGGTGAACCTAATTAGATGTTACATTATGTTTTCTTACCTCCATATAGCTAGCTAACATATTCGTTCTTCACCTATTCCTCTCTGATTTAGAAGATACCATTGCACAAACAACGTGCTTATCTAGGTCTACACCAGCACTGGTACCAGGCTGTATTCGCTAGCTAGCTACGTTTGCAGCTAACTAACGATTGATTAGCATTAGCGGCTAACACAATTTATTTCTAACAACAACTTGCTAAGAAAAGACAAACTAGCAGACAGTAGGATACAAACTAATAGTGTAACCCTAGAAGGCTTGTGGAAAGCCTTGTCACCAACATCTCTCTGCATCCATCTGACCATGCAGAGGGAACGGCAAGAAAGTTCTCTTGACTCACGTGGTCGAGAAACTGCTCTCTCCTTGAGTGACAGGGGGGCGGGGCTTGGTGTGAGAGGGGGCGGGGCTCTTTCTGTATCATGTTGTAAGAATTGATAGGCCTACCTCTAGCTACAATGGGCTTAGTACAGGGCTCCAGAGTGGCGCAGCGGTCTAAGACACTGCATCTCAGTGCTAGAGGCCTCACTACAGACCCTGGTTTGATTCCAGGCTGTATCACCACCAGATGTGATTGGGAATCCCATAGGGCGGTGCACAATTGGCCCAGCGTCGTCCGGTTTTGCCGGTGTAGGCCGTCATTGTAAATAAGAATTTGTTCTTAACTGACTAATGTCCAAAATGCTCAATTTTAGTTTCATCTGACCAGAGTACCTTCCGTATGTTGAGGGAGTCTCCCACATTCCTATTGGTTAACACTAAATGTGTTTGCTTATTTTTTTTTTTTTTAAGCAATGACTTTTTCTGGCCCCTCTTCCGTAAAGCCCAGCTCTGTGGAGTGTACGACTTAAAGTGGTCCTATGGACTTATACTCCAATCTCCACTGGGGAGCTTTGCAGCTCCTTCAGGGTTATCTTTGGTCTAATTGTTGCCTCTCTGATTAATGCCGTCCTTGCCTGGTCTGTGAGTTTTGGTGGGCGGTCCTCTCTTGGCAGGTTTGTTGTGGTGCCATATTCTTTCTATTCTTTAATAATGGATTTAATGGTGCTCTGTAGGATATTCAAAGTTTTGGATATTTAAAAATAATAATAAAACCCTGATCTGTACTTCTCCACAACTTTGTTCCTGACCTGTTTGGAGAGTTCCTTGGTCTTCATGGTGCCGCTTGCTTGGTGGTTCCCCTTGCTTAGTGGTGTTGCAGACTCTGGGGCCTTTCAGAACCGATATATATATATACTGAGATCATGTGCCACTTAGATTGTGTATGTCCATTACATGAAATCCAAATAAAAATCAATTTAAATGACAGGTTGTAATGCAACAAAATAGGAAAAACACCAAGGGGGTGAATACTTTTGCAAGGCGCTGTATCATATCGTCAGTCAGTCCTAAACAGTGGGTGATACTCTCAGACATGAACTCACCTGCTGTCTGGTGCCAATCCCTAGACCCACAACAGATTACTATAGAACTAGGCTACTATAGCCTCCCGGGTGGCGCAGTGGTCTAAGGGCACTGCATCGCAGTGCTAGCTGCGCCACCAGAGTCTCTGGGTTCGCGCCCAGGCTCTGTCGCAGCCGGCCGCAACCGGGAGGTCCGTGGGGCGACGCACAATTGGCATAGCGTCGTCCGGGTTAGGGAGGGTTTGGCCGGTAGGGATATCCTTGTCTCAGTATGTAAAAAATGTAATAAAATGTATGCACTCTACTGTAAGTCGCTCTGGATAAGAGCGTCTGCTAAATGACTAAAATGTAAATGTAAATGTACTACTCATTACTCCTCTTACCAAGCTATAGGGCTTGTCCCAAATAGAACCCTATTCTCTCCATAGTGGTTTTGAACAGATCCCAATGGAGTCTGGTCAAAACTAGTGCACTATATAGGGTATAGGGTGCTATTTGGGACGCAAGATCAAGACCCACTGCTGATTTACTCCACACAGAGACAAGGAAACATGCCCTTTCAGTTGTTTCTGCCCACTGGGTAGCTGTCAACAACCCTGTTAAAATTCAGGGGTGATCCTTAATACTGTTCATGGTGAAAGGATAACTCAGAGGAGATCTGTCATACTGTTCATAGTGAAAGATGGAATAGCCTACCCTTTGTCTGTATAAGTACTAGCCTATCACCTGATTGGCACAAATGAGGCCAATCATTATTGAACTTAATCGTCACTTGTTGCTCTGTCAGCGAGATTGTTTTGTTTTAAATGAAAGAAATGTAAAACAAAGCCAGTTTTTTAACTTGTCGACTAAAGTGGAACAGGACAGTTGCATCACAAACGGACCTTGCAGCTTCTCTTGACCACGACTGTTGTAGTTTCCTGTATTACGCAACCCCAGTACAGAGACAGGAACATGACAGATGCCTGCATCTCATGACATACTAACTACGTTATTGCTGTCTCGTATGTGGGTGTCAGTAAACACTAACACAATGAGAGTCACAATGTAACCCGTCATAGTTCTGATTTAACTTGCAGATTATACATCAGATTGTATATGGTTGCTATGTAGCCTAGAGTCTATTGTGGTAAAATTACAAGCTGCCAAAATTCCAAGCTTAACACCTTTTTCTAGTCTTGTCAAAAATTCAAACTGTAATTCGCTCTAAAGCACTTATGCCGCTTTCACGTCATGTCTGGAACTCGTAAACATGAACTTCTTACTGGGAGAAAAATGCACGCAAACGACACTCTCAACTCGGAAACTCTGGTACGATCTCTGGACCCCGATCTTTCCCACATGCTGAACTCTTGACGTCACGTAACCACTGAAAATAGCAACAAACGTGGCCGCGATTTCAACTGTCAATAGTGAGAATGGTTCTTGTGTTTCTTACCGAGCTCTGAGCACGTGAACGCTCGGGAAGTCGTTTCTCAGAAGTAAACAAGCCGTTCCTCTGATCACCCCCCCCCCCTTCCCGGACACGTGAACACAGCACTAGACCTAACAGGCTGATGGTGATCACGTCCTATAGGGTTCTCAGTGGGGAACAACGGCTTCTTCTATGGCCTTGAATGATGCAGCTGCCAGTGTTAGTGGTGCGATTATTAATGTTTCAAATTCAAATCTCGTTCCTATGTTTTAATTGATGTCAATACTCTACTCTGTTTCTCTTTCTCATCTTTCCCCCCGAAAGCCAGGATGGCTACGACAACTACGTAAATGAAAAGTTATCGTCTCTATTCTGTTAAAAGCTTTTACTTGACAGGTCTCTTTGTCCTCCTCTTCCAGAGTCACGTGATGCTCTCCCTCAGCGGGTACAGGAGAGGCTGGCAGAGCTGCTGCGTGTGCTCAAGTCTGTCATCGGCAAACACCAGACCCTCAACTCTGTAGACATCCTCAGGGCCGCTGGCACCGTCATCGCTAAGGTCAAAGGTTAGTATCCTCATATTTTCATTTTTTATATATATATAAATCAAAATATATTTATTTATTTGAGTTAGATAGGAGAGTTCAAGTCAAAGGGCACTGGGTCGGATTTCAACTGTTATATATCACAGGAGGTTGGTTCCACCTTAATTTGGGAGGACACACTCGTGCTTATGGCTGGAGCAGAATATAGTGGAATGGTATCAAACACAATCTTTCCATTCGCTCTGTTCCAGCCATTGTTATGAGCCGTCCTCCCCTGAGCAGCCTCCCCTGAGCAGCCTCCCCTGAGCCGTCCTCCCCTGAGCAGCCTCCCCTGGTGTATATGCCGTGGTCTGCGGCTCTTACCGTCAGACCATACAGGCCACCTCATCCACACGTCTGATTAGGTCTTGGAAGATATGACTTGGTTTTCTCCGACTCTGTACTGTTGATCGTTCAGAAAATAAGATCTTTAGGTAGTGTACCAGTACCCCGATGGGCCCTGGTCAAAAGTACCCCGATGGGCCCTGGTCAAAAGTAGTGCACTACTACCCCTATGGGTCCTGGTCAAAAGTAGTGCACTACTACCCCTATGGGTCCTGGTCAAAAGTAGTGCACTACTACCCCTATGGGCCCTGGTCAAAAGTACCCCGATGGGCCCTGGTCAAAAGTACCCCGATGGGCCCTGGTCAAAAGTAGTGCACTACTACCCCTATGGGTCCTGGTCAAAAGTACCCCGATGGGCCCTGGTCAAAAGTACCCCGATGGGCCCTGGTCAAAAGTAGTGCACTACTACCCCTATGGGTCCTGGTCAAAAGTACCCCGATGGGCCCTGGTCAAAAGTACCCCGATGGGCCCTGGTCAAAAGTACCCCGATGGGCCCTGGTCAAAAGTACCCCGATGGGCCCTGGTCAAAAGTACCCGATGGGCCCTGGTCAAAAGTAGTGCACTACTACCCCTATGGGTCCTGGTCAAAAGTAGTGCACTACTACCCCTATGGGTCCTGGTCAAAAGTAGTGCACTACTACCCCTATGGGCCCTGGTCAAAAGTACCCCGATGGGCCCTGGTCAAAAGTACCCCGATGGGCCCTGGTCAAAAGTAGTGCACTACTACCCCTATGGGTCCTGGTCAAAAGTACCCCGATGGGCCCTGGTCAAAAGTACCCCGATGGGCCCTGGTCAAAAGTACCCCGATGGGCCCTGGTCAAAAGTAGTGCACTACTACCCCTATGGGTCCTGGTCAAAAGTACCCCGATGGGCCCTGGTCAAAAGTACCCCGATGGGCCCTGGTCAAAAGTAGTGCACTACTACCCCTATGGGTCCTGGTCAAAAGTAGTGCACTACTACCCCTATGGGTCCTGGTCAAAAGTAGTGCACTACTACCCCTATGGGCCCTGGTCAAAAGTAGTGCACTACTACCCTTATACGCCATGGTCAAAAGTAGTGCACTACTACCCCTATGGGCCCTGGTCAAAAGTAGTGCACTACTACCCCTATGGGCCCTGGTCAAAAGTAGTGCACTACTACCCCTATGGGTCCTGGTCAAAAGTAGTGCACTACTACCCCTATGGGCCCTGGTCAAAAGTAGTGCACTACTACCCCTATGGGCCCTGGTCAAAAGTAGTGCACTACTACCCCTATGGGCCCTGGTCAAAAGTAGTGCACTACTACCCTTATACGCCATGGTCAAAAGTAGTGCACTACTACCCCTATGGGCCCTGGTCAAAAGTAGTGCACTACTATCCCTTATACGCCATGGTCAAAAGTAGTGCACTACTATCCCTATACGCCCTGGTCAAAAGTAGTGCACTACTACCCCTATGGGCCCTGGTCAAAAGTAGTGCACTACTACCCCTATACGCCCTGGTCAAAAGTAGTGCACTACTACCCCTATGGGCCCTGGTCAAAAGTAGTGCACTACTACCCCTATGGGCCCTGGTCAAAAGTAGTGCACTACTACCCTTATACGCCATGGTCAAAAGTAGTGCACTACTACCCCTATGGGTCCTGGTCAAAAGTAGTGCACTACTACCCCTATGGGCCCTGGTCAAAAGTAGTGCACTACTACCCTTATACGCCATGGTCAAAAGTAGTGCACTACTACCCCTATGGGCCCTGGTCAAAAGTAGTGCACTACTACCCCTATGGGCCCTGGTCAAAAGTAGTGCACTACTACCCCTATGGGTCCTGGTCAAAAGTTGTGCACTACTACCCCTATGGGCCCTGGTCAAAAGTAGTGCACTACTACCCCTATGGGCCCTGGTCAAAAGTAGTGCACTACTACCCCTATGGGCCCTGGTCAAAAGTAGTGCACTACTACCCTTATACGCCATGGTCAAAAGTAGTGCACTACTACCCCTATGGGTCCCGGTCAAAAGTAGTGCACTACTATCCCTTATACGCCATGGTCAAAAGTAGTGCACTACTATCCCTATACGCCCTGGTCAAAAGTAGTGCACTACTACCCCTATGGGCCCTGGTCAAAAGTAGTGCACTACTACCCCTATACGCCCTGGTCAAAAGTAGTGCACTACTACCCCTATACGCCCTGGTCAAAAGTAGTGCACTACTACCCCTATGGGCCCTGGTCAAAAGTAGTGCACTACTACCCTTATACGCCATGGTCAAAAGTAGTGCACTACTACCCCTATACGCCCTGGTCAAAAGTAGTGCACTACTACCCCTATGGGCCCTGGTCAAAAGTAGTGCACTACTACCCTTATACGCCATGGACAAAAGTAGTGCACTACTACCCTTATACGCCATGGTCAAAAGTAGTGCACTACTATCCCTATACGCCCTGGTCAAAAGTAGTGCACTACTATCCCTATACGCCCTGGTCAAAAGTAGTGCACTACTACCCCTATGGGCCCTGGTCAAAAGTAGTGCACTATTTAGGGAATAGGGTGCCATTTGGTATGCAGATCTACAAACTTCTGGAACATTGTTGTGCTGAAGCCAAGAGAAGAATCTCTCCCTCGGCGGAATGAGCACATCTTGGTTTCTAGAAACTAAGAATTCCTTTTGTCAGCGTGCCACTGTGTTGACAATAATAATTTATTGTCACATCAACAGCTTTCAGAAATGGGGGGGGAGGGGGGGTCAGCTCATTGCTTGCTGAGCCGGGTCCTAGTGAGGTGCAGGGGGGAGTCAGCTCATTGCTTGCTGAGCCGGGTCCTAGTGAGGTGCGGGGAGGGGGGGGGAGTCAGCTCATTGCTTGCTGAGCCGGGTCCTAGTGAGGTGCGGGGAGGGGGGGGGAGTCAGCTCATTGCTTGCTGAGCCGGGTCCTAGTGAGGTGCAGTTTGCCAACCATTCTTTCTTTTTGGACGACTCGAAAGCATGATTCGTTTTTCTTTTTCAGAGTGACTAGTCGTTTGACCTGGCCGCAATTAATTCTACAGCAGGATTAATACGCCCTCAGGAGGTGCTCCGACCAGAAACTGTTGGTGATGCCTGCGCTGAAAGTAGTTCCTGTTGCAGGCGGCATAGAACAGATTTGAGATGACATTTTTTTTGTCTCATTTTGATATTTTTCTTTTTTTAAATAATTTCTGACATTTTGATTGGCTGTTTGATAGTCAACTTGTCTATAATTAGATACAGGCAACTTTCCGTTTTGTCATATGTTGCCCTAGAAGACTGAATAAAGTTTGGTTCACCACAATGTCATAACTAATAGAATGAATGTGTAACTTTACCCATGTCAACTAAATTATTCTCGGTCATATCTGCAAAGATGTTTAGGGACTCGTGGAGATACATTTTGAAAAGATTTTCTGTGCAAAATGTCCAAATGACATCAGTTCGATCGGTTGTAATGGAAAGCTGTGGGGGCAAAAAATGACCCAAAATGTTTCTGATCAGATTTCAGTTCGGCTTGGATGCATGTGACCTACAGTCAGTGTCCAGGTTTCAGTTTCCATTTAACCCATCTGAACAGTATGCTACAGTTCTCTTTTGATGTGCCATAGTCCTATTTGACGTCCCCGTGTCTTGTGACGGTCTTAATTTGTACGGCGCCTCACAATCATCACAACACAGCCGGCACGACTCTCTCATACACTTTTACAACCTCGCCTAATGTTTTCCAAACATTACTTTTCTGTCCCTCCTTTCTCTTTATTTTCATCTCTCCATTTCACAGCTTTTCTCTTATTGAATTAAACTCTGATATTGTCTCAGTGGATTGATCTTAACTTTTCCTGCCCGTTCCCAAAAGCATTTGGCAATTGGTGTGTAGGCTATTTGGTCCACGTACAGTTAGGCCCTAAAGCTTAGGCTTACGCAATAATGTCTTAGTCTTACGCAATAATGTCTTAGGCTTACGCAATAATGTCTTAGGCTTACGCAATAATGTCTTAGGCTTACGCAATAATGTCAGATAGCGTTAAATAATGAAGGAGAAAAACCTGAACGTAGCTTTATAGATATAAATTTAACCAAGAATGATACATTTAATGGATTTGTTAAGGAATTGTTTTTCTCTTTATTCAACCCGCCCGCCCCTTCTTCCACACTATTTAATGACCCCTAAACCCACCTACCTGCGGATATCACCACGGAGACTGTGGGTTATGAGTCAACCTGCGCATCACACACAATATGGATGGACATTTTTAAAACCATTTAATTTCACTATTTGAATAATATCCTTTTGTGTGGGGGGGGAAATAATCTTGTTTTCTGCTGCGAATTGGCAGAGACGGTGCTGCTATGCTGTGCAACAGGGCGGGGAAGGGCTGGCGTGTGTGGAGGGAGGGAGTAGACGGTGCTGCTATGCTGTGCAACAGGGCGGGGAAGGGCTGGCGTGTGTGGAGGGAGGGAGTAGACGGTGCTGCTATGCTGTGCAACAGGGCGGGGAAGGGCTGGCGTGTGTGGAGGGAGGGAGTAGACGGTGCTGCTATGCTGTGCAACAGGGCGGGGAAGGGCTGGCGTGTGTGGAGGGAGGGAGTAGACGGTGCTGCTATGCTGCGCAACAGGGCGGGGAAGGGCTGGCGTGTGTGGAGGGAGGGAGTAGACGGTGCTGCTATGCTGCGCAACAGGGCGGGGAAGGGCTGGCGTGTGTGGAGGGAGGGAGTAGACGGTGCTGCTATGCTGTGCAACAGGGCGGTGAAGGGCTGGCGTGTGTGGAGGGAGGGAGTAGACGGTGCTGCTATGCTGTGCAACAGGGCGGGGAAGGGCTGGCGTGTGTGGAGGGAGGGAGTAGACGGTGCTGCTATGCTGTGCAACAGGGCGGGGAAGGGCTGGCGTGTGTGGAGGGAGGGAGTAGACGGTGCTGCTATGCTGTGCAACAGGGCGGGGAAGGGCTGGCGTGTGTGGAGGGAAGGAGTAGACGGAACTCAGCACAACTGATTGGCTCAAACGCATTAAGAAGGAAAGAAATTCCACAAATTAACTTTTAACAAGGCCCACCTGTTAATTGAAATGCATTCCAGGTGATCACCTCATGAAGCTGGTTGAGAGAATGCCAAGAGTGTGCAAAGCTGTCATCAAGGAAAAGGGTGGCTACTTTGAAGAATCTCAAATATAAAATACATATTGATTCGTTTAACACTGTTTTTGATTACTCCATGATTCCATATGTGTTATTTCCTAGTTTTGATGTCTTCACTATTATTCTACAATGTTGAAATATAGAAAAACCCTTGGAAGGGTAGGTGTGTCCAAACTTTTGACTGGTACTGTACATTGTAAACTTTCATTCATAAGCTAGGTTGTAGCAACCTCATGATGGGTATAGGGAACATTCTAGTATCATGTAGTAGCCTAAACCTGTCGATGTTACATTGAGCTGGGTGAATGGAATATGAATGAGAGTCATCCAATATGCTGTAATAGAAATAAGGCCGTGTTCATGAAAAGAAATGTGCGTCTTCCCTCATCTTAAATGGCACCGACCGTCACTGACGTGAAACAACGTCAGCCCAGGACCTCCACATCCAGCTCACTGTCAGAAACCGTCTCGGGGAAGCTCATCTTCGTGCTCGTTGTCTTCACCAGGGTCTTGACCTGACTGCAGTTCGGTGTCGTAACCGACTTCAGTGGGCAAATGCTCACCTTTTGATAGGCCACTGGCACGCTAGAGAAATGTTCTCTTCACGGATGAATCCCAGTTTCTTTTCTTTCAACTGTACCGGGCAGATGGGTAGACATGATCTGGGACGGCATATGCTATGGACAACAAACGCGGACAACAAACACAATTGCATTTTTTGTCGATTTTAAAAATGTGAATGCACAGAGATACCGTGAAGCGATCCTGAGGCCCATTGTCATGCCATTTAAATTCCTGGAAGCTGCTCACCCGTTGAGCATGTTTAGAATGTTCTGGATCCATGTGTACGATACCGTGTTCCCGCAAGCAACATTCCACAGGCCACAATCAACAGCTTGATCAACTGTGTGCAAAGGAGATGTGTCGCGGTGCATGTTATTCACACCAGATACACTGACTGGTTTTCTGATCCACGCCCCCTAACTTTGTGACCAACTGATGCATATCTGGATTCCCAGTCATGTGAAATCCCATAGATTAGGTCCGAATGAATTTATTTTAATTTGACCGATTTCCTGATATGAACTTTAACTCAGAGAAATCTTTGACATTTTTTTGCATGTTGTGTTTTTATATTTTTGTTCAGTGTAATTCAGAGAAAGCCCTTTCATTGTTAAAATAAGCATCAATTTATTTAATTTATTCCTCTTTTTTTTTTGTCTAGCAGACACCAGCTTATCTATTGATATGTTCCGAACAGCATTTTGGCACTTTTTTTTTTTTTTTAATCTTCTTCATATTTACGCTGTGAGAGGTGCTTTTAAAATAATTAAATATGCTTAAAATTCAGGAGGAGACCAAGAAGTGTCATCACCATGGAAACCATTGATCCTGTCAGGTTCTTCAGTTCATTCACTAGACCCTCTTGTGGTGAATGTCACTCTAGTGGAAATATCGAATGTGAGAGGAGAGGGGTATTTGAAATTGAATCAACTTTATTGTTCCATCACCTTTTTTAAATCAGCCTTCGATTTAAAAAAATAAAATACTGTGTCATACAGTTCCTAATGCTGGCCACTAGGTGGCGAGTTCTGCTTGGACACCACCTCTGTCTCCCTGGGTAACATGATACGTACAGAATGAAAGAAACCAGCGAGGAGAGAGAGGGATGAATTAGTAGAACGGAGGAGATGAAGAGTCAAAGGGTTGTTGATAAGTCCCCGGTGAAGCTTTGTATATCCTGCGTCATTCATGTCTCCTGCTAACCAAACATCCTTTGTGTGTGTGTGTGTGTGTGTGTTGCGGTTGTGACACCTGGGGGCTTTGGGTGTTTGCCAGAAGTTACGGGGGGGGGGGGGGGGGGGGGAACATCCTAAGCAAAACAGCAACAACAACCTGGGAAAAATTGTCACAAATATAGACATACTGTAGATGGATACTAACAGGAACACAGTCAGGGTTGTCCGTGACACTCTTATCGACCAATTAAAACCAGAGAAGATCCTGACCTGGAACTATATGGGGCGACAGGTAGTGGTTTGGCAGGTAGTAGCCTAGTGGTTAGAGCGTTGGACTAGTAACCAAAAGGTTGCTAGATCAAATCCCCGCGCTGACAAGGTAAAAAATATGTCATTCTGCCCCTGTTCCTATGCCGTCATTGAAAATAAGAATTTAACTACATTTGTTTACAACCATCACAATGTTCAGCCATAGTGAGAAGTTAGTTCATTAGAAACATTGTCTATACAGGAACCTTTCCTCTGTCTTCTCTAAAGCTCCTCCCATTCCGTGCTTTTATAGCATCACACTGTGAGGATAGTTAAGACATAAAGAAACTCTAGCGATGGATCTCGCTCTCAAAATGCAATTTGCTTTATTGGCATGACATAACAATGTACAAAATAAAGCCAAGGCTTTCTTTGGAGGTTTACAATATTAATAATAATAAGAATCAAAATGGTCAATGGGACAACAGTAACAAGAACCAAGGGTCAAAGTAACCATACATTTAACAATAAGCATAGAGGACATGTGCAGGTAGTTTGGTCTGTCAGACACTGTCCCTCATCTTATGGCAGGCAGCAATGTAGTGCGCTGCCAACCCACAGCTCTCAGTATCTTCCCCCAACAGGACTGGTAGCCTATCCTCATCAGAGAGGTCTTTGAAACCTTGAATAAAGGTTTCACATTTGGGGAAATAAAACTCAGTGTTTAATAATTTTTGGCATTTTGTCAGGAAATGCAGCTCTGTCTCAGGTTCTGCTGTGGTGCAGTGGTTGCCCAGCATTTTCTCTACAGGGAGACAGGTTTTCCTGTGTCTACCCTTCTCAATGGCAAGGCTGTGCTCACTGAGCCTGTACTTTTGTCAAGGTTTTACTAAGGTTTTGATCAGTAACCATGGTCAAATATTTAGCCACGGTGTACTGTCGATTTAGGGCCAGATTGCACTGCTTTGTGCTTGTGTTTCCCAATAGGCAATATAGTTTTGTTTTGACTGTGTTGTAATTTGGTTTATCCTGATTGATTGGATGTTCTGGTCCTGAGGCTTCAGTGTGTTAGTAGAACAGGTTTGTAAACTCAGGACCAGCTGGATGAGGGGACTCTTTTCTTTGCTCAGCTCTTGGCATTGCAGGGCTTGGTAGTGATATGAGAGGGGGTCACTGTATTTTAGATGTTTCCAAAACTTAATTGCTCTTTTTATTATTAGTGGATATTGGCCTAATTCTGCCCTGCATGCATTGTTTGTAGTTTTCCTCTGGACATGTAGGAGAATCTTACAGAACTCTGCATGCAGGGTTTCAATGGGGTGAAATCCCATTTGATGAAATCTTGTTTTGCAAGTGGAACCCACACCTCGCTGCCATAAAGTGCAATTGGTTCAATGACACATTCAATTAGATTTAGACTAATTTTAATAGGTATTTTCGATTACAATAATAATTTCTTTAGGGCGTAGAATGCCCTGCGTGCTTTCTCTCTCAGTTCATTCACTGCATCATTAAGGTGTCCAGTTGAGCTTATTTTTAAACCTAAGTAATTGTAGTGTGTTCAGTACTCTATTTCGTACCAATTGAGAACTTTGGTCTAATTCCCAGAGATCTGGATCTTCTCTGGAAAATCATTATTTTAGTATTTTTGGGGTTTACTGCCAGGGCCCAGGTCTGGCAGTACTGCTCTAGCAGGTCCAAGCTCTGCTGTAGGCCATGTGGTGTGGGTGACAGCAGGCATAGGTCATCTGCAAAGAGCAGGCATTGAACCTCTGAATTGTGGAGACTAACACACGCAGGCATTTTCTAGAATAGTGGCAAATTCGTTGATGTAAATATTGAAGAGTGCAGGGCTCAGATTGCAACCGTGGTGAAGGCCACGCCTCTGGTTAAAGAATTCTGTTATTTTCTTGCCAATTTTGATGCTTCACGTATTGCCAGTATACATTGATTGATCTCTCTCTGCTGTGTCTCTCTTGGCCAGGTCACAGTTGTAAATGTGAACTTGTTCTCAACTGGCCTACCTGGTAAATAAAGGTGAATTTTTAAAAATAAAAATACACCACTTTCAGTAACTTTTGCAGAACAGTCCTGTATGCCAAATAGAATCAAATGCTGATGGACATGTTTATCTATCAGGGTGTGTGGGGGATAAATATGATCAGTAATGCGATGTTTTGATATAAATCCAATTTGTCTTTTACTCAAGACATTGTGCTTATTAAGGAAGTTTAGAACTCCTACATTTTATAATACTACAGAAAACCTTCCCCAGGTTACTGTTCACACACGTTCCTCTGTAATTGTTAGGGTCAAATTTGTCTCCGTTCTTAAAGATTGGGGTTATGAGTCCTTGATTCCAGATGTCAGGGAAATAACCTACATATTTTGCCAGAAGTTGTGTTTATGGACTCTTCGATTAGTGTCAGCTGCTTGCTTTTGTACTGTGCTTTTGTTGGTTCTGAGTTTTAAAGTTTCACAGTTTAATTGTGTTCTAAAACAGTTGTCATCTCTCTGCTGTCTCTCTCTCTCTGCTGTCTCTCTGCTGTCTCTCTCTCTCTGCTGTCTCTCTGCTGTCTCTCTCTCTCTGCTGTCTCTCTCTCTCTGCTGTCTCTCTCTCTCTGCTGTCTCTCTCTCTCTGCTGTCTCTCTGCTGTCTCTCTCTCTCTCTGCTGTCTTCTGTCTCTCTCTCTCTGCTGTCTCTCTCTGCTGTCTTCTGTCTCTCTCTCTCTCTGCTGTGTCTCTCTCTCTCTGCTGTCTCTCTCTCTCTCTGCTGTCTCTCTCTCTCTCTGCTGTCTCTCTCTCTCTGCTGTCTCTCTCTCTCTGCTGTGTGTCTCTCTCTCTCTGCTGTGTGTCTCTCTCTCTGCTGTCTCTCTCTCTCTGCTGTGTGTCTCTCTCTCTCTGCTGTGTGTCTCTCTCTCTGCTGTCTCTCTGCTGTCTCTCTGCTGTGTGTCTCTCTCTCTGCTGTCTCTCTGCTGTCTCTCTGCTGTGTGTCTCTCTCTCTGCTGTCTCTCTCTCTCTGCTGTCTCTCTCTCTCTCTGCTGTCTCTCTCTCTCTGCTCTCTCTCTCTCTTTGCTGTCTCTCTCTCTCTCTCTCTCTCTGCTGTCTCTCTGCTGTCTCTCTGCTGTCTCTCTCTCTCTCTCTGCTGTGTCTCTCTCTCTCTCTGCTGTGTCTCTCTCTCTCTCTGCTGTCTCTCTCTCTCTCTGCTGTCTCTCTCTCGATAGATAGATTCTGTCCATCTTTCTTCACTCATTAGATAAAGAAATACACTTTTGCCGTTTAATGGATACCTTTTTATCATACACCAATGAGCCAATAAATTGCCGTCCTCTGTCAAGAAAAATATAGTGTGTCATTGTGATCACAGACAGAATGACAGCAGATCTACCACACGAAGAGAAACTCTCTGCAACAGGCTCACTGTGATCACAGACAGAATGACAGCAGATCTACCACACGAAGAGAAACTCTCTGCAACAGGCTCACTGTGATCACAGACAGAATGACAGCAGATCTACCACACGAAGAGAAACTCTCTGCAACAGGCTCACTGTGATCACAGAGAGTGATGTCATGCTCTTAAAGAACGGAAAGCCGCAATGCGTCCTGGCCTGGGCGTGAATGATGCAGTTCCCATATTTAGCGGGTTGTGATTGGTGGCAGCCAGCGGTGGTATCATTGTTGTAGGACTGCAGGATGTCCTGAGGAAGACGCTCCACACTCTTGCCTCTACAGGGGCCAGTACAACACAGCAGCAGAGTGCAGCACAGCAGCTGTCTAGCGTTCACGGCAGGGAGGCACGCTCTACACCTCCTATCAACCCCTTTGGCCTCCTGAGGTGCTGCCCTGGCCTGGGAACGTGGGCTCTGGAGATCCCGTCTTCTCCAACCCCCCCCCTTCTGAAGGTGGACCAGCAATTTGACTTTTTGTTTCAGTTTTGTGTCTTTTTTTGTTTTGTCGGCTCTGCTGCATCATCAGGAAAAAGTGGAAGTGTCAAGAAAGTGTAATGAAGAGAAGACTGTTCTTCTGTACTGGGAGGGCAGAGGAGAGCATAGACAATAGAGTCAGGAGTGTGCTCTCCGATTGACCAGACAGACCGTTGACTAGACAGAGAGACGGAGTGGGTAAGTATTTTTTTGCAGTGGTTGTTTTTTTTTAAAGCTTTTCTTAGGCAGCTTGAAATCTTAGACAACACGGAGTCGTTTCCTGTGGCGGAGAGACAGGAAGCTACTATGTGAAGTCTGATTCCTCTACTCTCTCTCTCTGCATGTTTTATTGGGCTTCCTCAGCCTGGCTTCTGTCTCTCGCTTACTGATCTGAACTGTTTCCTGTGTAAGAAAGCTAACGTGTGCGACGCCGTCTTCTCGAAGAATCGTCGAATCTCTGTGGCCTCAATATTCCTTCAAAGCATTTGGACGGTGTATTTTCGGCTCTGCTCACAGGAAAGGAAATATGGCTGTAGTCTTGACCGGCTCACTGAGTCTGTGACCTGTTAGTACATATGAATTGGAAACGTATATATTAACGTGAATAAAAACCACGTGATAATAATCTGATGCTTTGGTTAGCACCATTCTCTTCTCCTGCGAGAACAAGATTTCCAATTTTGGGACACAGAAAAAAACGGTCCAAATGGACAACCCTGACTGTTCCGGGTCCAAAGGGACAACCCTGACTGTTCCGGGTCCAAAGGGACAACCCTGACTGTTCCGGGTCCAAAGGGACAACCCTGACTGTTCCGGGTCCAAAGGGACAACCCTGACTGTTCCGGGTCCAAAGGGACAACCCTGACTGTTCCTGTTAGTATCCATCTACAGTATGTCTATATTTGTGACAATTTTTCCCAGGTTGTTGTTGCTGTTTTGTATTTATTATGGATCCCCATTTAGTTCCTGCCAACAGCAGCTACTCTTCCTGGGGTTTATTATGGATCCCCATTTAGTTCCTGCCAACAGCAGCTACTCTTCCTGGGGTTTATTATGGATCCCCATTAGTTCCTGCCAAGGCAGCAGCTACTCTTCCTGGGGTTTATTATGGTTCCCCATTAGTTCCTGCCAAGGCAGCAGCTACTCTTCCTGGGGTTTATTATGGATCCCCATTAGTTCCTGCCAAGGCAGCAGCTACTCTTCCTGGGGTTTATTATGGATCCCCATTAGTTCCTGTCAAGGCAGCAGCTACTCTTCCTGGGGTTTATTATGGATCCCCGTTAGTTCCTGTCAAGGCAGCAGCTACTCTTCCTGGGGTTTATTATGGATCCCCATTAGTTCCTGCCAAGGCAGCAGCTACTCTTCCTGGGGTTTATTATGGATCCCCATTAGTTCCTTCCAAGGCAGCAGCTACTCTTCCTGGGGTTTATTATGGATCCCCATTAGTTCCTGCCAAGGCAGCAGCTACTCTTCCTGGGGTTTATTATGAATCCACATTAGTTCCTGCCAAGGCAGCAGCTACTCTTCCTGGGGTTTATTATGGATCCCCGTTAGTTCCTGCCAAGGCAGCAGCTACTCTTCCTGGGGTTTATTATGGATCCCCATTTAGTTCCTGCCAAGGCAGCAGCTACTCTTCCTGGGGTTTATTATGGATCCCCATTTAGTTCCTGCCAAGGCAGCAGCTACTCTTCCTGGGGTTTATTATGGATCCCCATTTAGTTCCTGCCAAGGCAGCAGCTACTCTTCCTGGGGTTTATTATGGATCCCCATTTAGTTCCTGCCAAGGCAGCAGCTACTCTTCCTGGGGTTTATTATGGATCCCCATTTAGTTCCTGCCAAGGCAGCAGCTACTCTTCCTGGGGTTTATTATGGATCCCCATTTAGTACCTGCCAAGGCAGCAGCTACTCTTCCTGGGGTTTATTATGGATCCCCATTTAGTTCCTGCCAAGGCAGCAGCTACTCTTCCTGGGGTTTATTATGGATCCCCATTTAGTTCCTGCCAAGGCAGCAGCTACTCTTCCTGGGGTTTATTATGGATCCCCATTTAGTTCCTGCCAAGGCAGCAGCTACTCTTCCTGGGGTTTATTATGGATCCCCATTTAGTTCCTGCCAAGGCAGCAGCTACTCTTCCTGGGGTTTATTATGGATCCCCATTTAGTTCCTGCCAAGGCAGCAGCTACTCTTCCTGGGGTTTATTATGGATCCCCGTTAGTTCCTGTCAAGGCAGCAGCTACTCTTCCTGGGGTTTATTATGGATCCCCATTTAGTTCCTGCCAAGGCAGCAGCTACTCTTCCTGGGGTTTATTATGGATCCCCATTTAGTTCCTGCCAAGGCAGCAGCTACTCTTCCTGGGGTTTATTATGGATCCCCATTTAGTTCCTGCCAAGGCAGCAGCTACTCTTCCTGGGGTTTATTATGGATCCCCATTTAGTTCCTGCCAAGGCAGCAGCTACTCTTCCTGGGGTTTATTATGGATCCCCATTAGTTCCTGTCAAGGCAGCAGCTACTCTTCCTGGGGTTTATTATGGATCCCCATTTAGTTCCTGCCAAGTCAGCAGCTACTCTTCCTGGGGTTTATTATGGATCCCCATTTAGTTCCTGCCAAGGCAGCAGCTACTCTTCCTGGGGTTTATTATGGATCCCCATTTAGTTCCTGCCAAGGCAGCAGCTACTCTTCCTGGGGTTTATTATGGATCCCCATTAGTTCCTGCCAAGGCAGCAGCTACTCTTCCTGGGGTTTATTATGGATCCCCATTTAGTTCCTGCCAAGGCAGCAGCTACTCTTCCTGGGGTTTATTATGGATCCCCATTTAGTTCCTGCCAAGGCAGCAGCTACTCTTCCTGGGGTTTATTATGGATCCCCATTTAGTTCCTGCCAAGGCAGCAGCTACTCTTCCTGGGGTTTATTATAGATCCCCATTTAGTTCCTGCCAAGTCAGCAGCTACTCTTCCTGGGGTTTATTATGGATCCCCATTTAGTTCCTGCCAAGGCAGCAGCTACTCTTCCTGGGGTTTATTATGGATCCCCATTTAGTTCCTGCCAAGGCAGCAGCTACTCTTCCTGGGGTTTATTATGGATCCCCATTAGTTCCTTCCAAGGCAGCAGCTACTCTTCCTGGGGTTTATTATGGATCCCCATTAGTTCCTGCCAAGGCAGCAGCTACTCTTCCTGGGGTCCAAAACACATTAAGGCACTTACAATACATATAAAACAACAGATAAAATAGTACATCATATAACATCATTACACCACTACGTATCTACAATACAACATGTATAATACAACAATATTACTGTGTGTGTGTGTGTGTCTTCACAGTCCCCGTTGTTCCATAAGGTATATTTTATTTATCTATTTTGACTGCTTTACCTGATGTGGGAGTGAGTTCCATGTAGTCATGACTCTGTGTTGTACTGTGTGTTTCCCAGAGTCTGTTCTGGACTTGGGGACTGTGAAGAGACCTCTGGTGGCATGTCTTCTGGGGTGTACATGGCTGTCTGAGCTGTGTGCTAGTCGTTTGAATAGACGGCTCGATGCTTTCAACATGTTGTGGTCATATTCTGTGAGTTAAGGGTTCTGAAAGGGCCATGACTGAATGGCGTTATCACAGCGATTGGTATGTGGAGTGTCAACAACTTTTCTAAAGTCCATGAAAACCAAAATAATAATAATAATATCCAAATACACATTTACTATCTGCATCTACAGAAACTAGGAAGTTAATAAATGTAGCTTATTTCTTACATGCTTCATTTACTGCAGGACCGAATGAATGAAATAATGAATGAATGAAATAATGAATGAATGAAATGACTGTTAATTGAATTCAATCAGTCCAATGAATGAAGCAATAATAGTGTGTTGATCTAACATGACAGCGATCTTACTGTGTGTGTGTGTGTGTGTGTGTGTGTGTGTGTGTGTGTGTGTGTGTGTGTGTGTGTGTGTGTGTGTTATGCTGTCAACATACAAGTCCATTATTTAGCTTTATGACCAGGCTAACTCTGACTGCTTTTGTTGCCTGTTTTGCTGGCTGGCTGAAGATTGCGATTTGGTCTCTGGTTGAAGTACTCATGTGGTTTTTATCACTTTCCAACAGGCATTAACTTCAAGGAGGGAAACCAAGAAAACAAAACCGCTATATTTGGCGAGATATACGCGTCCATTGACACTTTGGCATTCACATTTGGCAATGTGTGAGTATGACTTTTTTTGGGGGGGTTTGGCCTTTTTTCAACACTGTTGGCTTTTTAGTAACCTCTTGTCAGAGGGCCAGAGATTGTGGTGTAGACAGTACTCGATTGTTTTCTGTTAACAGTCAAAAAGAACAAGTCTTAATTGTAATAGTACAAATGATGAATAGGCTCATGTCCACATGAACATTTCACTTAAACCACACTGAGCATTGTTAGGTAATGTCTACATAAATATGTAACTACCCTTTAAAAAAAAAACTTGGACACTTATCTTTAACCTCTAGCCTTGGACTCTTTGTTATTTGATTGAATAAATATGTTTTAACTTCCTAGTCTTGGAACACTTTGTTTTCTCAGTATTGCTCACGTGTCTCTGTTAGGCCTATTTATTCAAATCAACTATGTTTAAACCTCTAGTCTCGGATACTTAGCTTTGCTAGTCTTGCTCACTCGATAATGCTGACTCGTCTTCTTTTCTGACTTCCTCCTCAGAGTGTCTGACTTTCTTATGGGAGATGTGGACAGCCAATCAGGGTGGGGGATCCCACCGACCAGGAGAAGCAGGGTATGCCATCAGACACTGACTCTGAACGATCCGAAATGTAGTCTAAACCCTGTTGAATTGAGTTGAATGTTCGGTTTACAGAACATTTTCAGTAAAGTAGATACAAGTGGAATTCTTTTTCTTCATATTTTAGTTTTTTTTTTTGTGATCAAATGTAATTTTTTGGGGGGGGACAAACAGTTCCAAAACGACAAATGCAGATGACTATATTGAAGAAATGTCTGCATGTTGTGTTATTTCTAGTCTTCTGAGAATCTCTCTGTGGATTCTGGGGGATGTGTTCCAGAGAAGGATTCTGGGTGGAAGAATGACCTAGTGGGTAAGAGTCTCATTTAGATATTTCTTCTCTCTCCTTTTTCTTCAGTTTTTTTTTCTGTTTCCTCTCTCGCTCTCCCTCTCTCTCTCTCTCCCTCTCTCTCTTGTTTCAATTCAAGGGGCTTTATTGGCATGGGAAACATATGTTAACATTGCCAAAGCAAGTGAAGTTTCTCTCTTTGTTTCCCCCCCCCCTCTCTCGTTTCGCTCTCTCTCTCGCTCCCTCCATTTTCTTGTCTCTCAATTCAATAGACTTTATTGACATGGCAAGTTTAAATGAAGTATACATTTAACAAAAATGGTGGGACCAACAGCAATAATAATAGTAGTGGACATGTGTCCGTCCAATACCACTTTCTATTAGTCTATTAAAAAGACCTTTGTGCCAAATTGAATCAAATTATTTCTTGAAGTTTACAAAACACGAGTAGATTGTGCCTTTTTGTTTTGGTGAACTTCTTGTCAATTGGAGGGTGGAAATGTGGTCAGTTGTACAATAATATTTTTAAAATCCAATCTTCTGCTCAGGACGTTGTGTTCATCAAGGAAGTGATGTAGTCTGCTATTTATGATACTGCAGAGAATTTTCCCCAAGTTGCTGTTAATGCAAATTCCTCTGTAATTATTTGGGTCAAAATTGTCTACATTTTTATAGATTGGTGTGATCAAACCTTGGTTCCAAATATCAGGGAAAATACCTGCAGTGGGGATAATGTTGAAGAGTTTGAGTATAGCCAATTTGTGTGTGTATATTTGATCATTTCATTTAAAATACCATCATCACCACAGGCCTTTTTGGGTTGGAGAGTGCAAAGTTTTTCCCAATACTTTTTGTTCTGTAATTGGGGTATCCACAGGATTCTGATAGTCTTTGACTGCTGATTCAAGGATTTGTAATTTTTCTGGTATATCTTTTTGTTCTGGGCTCTTTGTTATGTTTCTGTAGAGGTTTGCAAAGTGATTTCTCCACATATCCCCATTTTGAAGAGCCAATTCCTCCTGATGAGGTTTGTTTAATTTATTCCAGTTCTCCCAGAAGTGGTTTGATTCTATGGATTCCTCAATTCCAACCAGCTGATTTCTAATGTGCTGTTCCTTTTTTGTTCTTAGGGTGTGTTTGTATTGCTTCAGTGTTTCCCCCATATTGCAGGCGTATATTTTCTTTCTCTGGTTCTCTTGTTTTTGATTAGATGTATTTTTTTGGGGGGCGGTTTCCTCTTATGTTTCTGTAGATTAGCCAACGAGGCTAATTTGTCAAGTATGAAGTTTATGTTCCGAACGGCCAAGTTTACACCTTCATTGTTGCAGCAGAATGTTAAGGCTAAAACGTTGTCCCGGAGAGATTGTTTTCGCTACTAATAGTTTTTTGGTAGATGTCTGTATCTGTAGGTCTGTTTCAGTACCATGTCATTTATTGGTCCGTGATGCTTCATGTGTTGGGTTCCGCTTTTCTCAGATACTGTGACTTTTACTGTGGTCTGAGAGAGGTGTTAGTGGGCTGACTGTGAAGGTTCTGAGAGACTGTGGGTTGAGGTCGGTGAGGAAGTAGTCTACAGTAGTCTGCTGCCAAGGGATGAGCTGTAGGTGTACCTACCAAAAGAGTCCCCTCTTAGCCTACCATTGACTATGTACAGACCCAGTGTTCGACAGAGCCTCAGGAGCTGTACTCCATTTTAGTTTTTCACTTTGTCATAGTTGTTTCTGGGGAGGGAAAGGTTGTTGCTTCCTGGTAGGTGTTTATCCCCATGACTGTTAATAGTGTCTTGTTCTTCTGCTGTTCTAGCATTCAGGTCTCCACAGACCAGTACGTTGCCTTGGGCCTGAAAGTGACTCATCTCCCCCTCTAGAATGGAGAAACTCTCTTCATTAAAGTAGGGTGACTCTGAGGGGGGAACGTCCCAGTTGAAGTCGGAAGTTTACATACACTTAGGTTGGAGTTATTAAAACTAGTTTTTCAACCACTCCACAAATTTCTTGTTAACAAACCATTGTTTTGGCAAGTCGGTTAGGCATCTACTTTGGAGGCCTGGCTGGTTGAGGTGGGCCCCTCTGCTGTGTGAGGGCAGGGCTGGGGAGGCCTGGCTGGTTGACGTGGGCCCCTCTGCTGTGTGAGGGCAGGGCTGGGGAGGCCTGGCTGGTTGACGTGGGCCCCTCTGCTGTGTGAGGGCAGGGCTGGGGAGGCCTGGCTGGTTGAGGTGGGCTCCTCTGCTGTGTGAGGGCAGGGCTGGGGAGGCCTGGCTGGTTGAGGTGGGCCCCTCTGCTGTGTGAGGGCAGGGCTGGGGAGGCCTGACTGGTTGACGTGGGCCCCTCTGCTGTGTGAGGGCAGGTCATAGTGGTGATCTAGCTGCTCCTGCAGTCTGTCCTCTGTTCTCTTTCTCTCCTGCATCCTGTCCTCTTTCTCTCCTGCAGCCTGTCCTCTGTCCTCTATTCTCTCCTGCAGCCTGTCCTCTGTTCTCTTTCTCTCCTGCAGTCTGTCCTCTGTCCTCTATTCTCTCCTGCAGCCTGTCCTCTGTTCTCTTTCTCTCCTGCAGTCTGTCCTCTGTTCTCTTTCTCTCCTGCAGTCTGTCCTCTGTTCTCTATTCTCTCCTGCAGCCTGTCCTCTGTCCTCTATTCTCTCCTGCAGTCTGTCCTCTGTTCTCTTTCTCTCCTGCAGTCTGTCCTCTGTTCTCTATTCTCTCCTGCAGCCTGTCCTCTGTCCTCTTTCTCTCCTGCAGTCTGTCCTCTGTTCTCTTTCTCTCCTGCAGCCTGTCCTCTGTTCTCTTTCTCTCCTGCAGTCTGTCCTCTGTTCTCTTTCTCTCCTGCAGCCTGTCCTCTGTTCCCTTTCTCTCCTGCAGCCTGTCCTCTGTTCTCTTTCTCTCCTGCAGTCTGTCCTCTGTTCTCTATTCTCTCCTGCAGCCTGTCCTCTGTTCTCTTTCTCTCCTGCAGTCTGTCCTCTGTTCCCTTTCTCTCCTGCAGCCTGTCCTCTGTTCCCTTTCTCTCCTGCAGCCTGTCCTCTGTTCCCTTTCTCTCCTGCAGCCTGTCCTCTGTTCTCTTTCTCTCCTGCAGTCTGTCCTCTGTTCTCTATTCTCTCCTGCAGTCTGTCCTCTGTTCTCTTTCTCTCCTGCAGTCTGTCCTCTGTTCTCTTTCTCTCCTGCAGTCTGTTCTCTTTCTCTCCTGCAGTCTGTCCTCTGTTCTCTTTCTCTCCTGCAGCCTGTCCTCTGTTCTCTTTCTCTCCTGCAGCCTGTCCTCTGTTCTCTTTCTCTCCTGCAGTCTGTCCTCTGTTCTCTTTCTCTCATGCAGTCTGTCCTCTGTTCTCTTTCTCTCCTGCAGCTCCTCTCTTAGTGTGGTCAGCTCCTTATTACTGCTCTGCCTGTCCTTTAGGAGCTCTCTCAGCTCCTTTGTTAGATCAGCCAGCTCTCTCTTGAGTCCATCTCTCTCTTGCTGAACCTCTTTCAGCTGTGTTGCAAGGCTGCTGTCCTGCTCTGTCCGCACCTTGGTTAGGAGCTCCTCTAAGGTGTGGTTGTCTGGTTGCTGTTTGCTCACGCTCTCCCTGAGCAGGACAACCTCCCCCTCCAGTTTGGTGAACTCATCCCTCATGGCAGCCATGGTGGTGAGGAGGGCCTGAGCCTGCTCTGCACTGAGGGGGTCGCTCTCCTCCTGGGGCGTGTCCTCCGCTAGGGTGGGAAGAGAGGTGCTGGATGTGCCTTTGTGGGTGGGGAGAGTAGGGGTGAGGGTGGTGCTGGTGGGAGGGCATGTCACTGGTGGTGTCCTTCTCTCTCTCCGCTCTCTCCTTAACGGTCTGAAAGTCTGTTTCAAACAGCCTAATGTTACCTTGCACCATGACAGTCCCAGTCTTGTAAAGGTTGATTGTTATCATGGTGTTGTGCTTCCACCCATTACAGACTGCTGAGCGCCATGCGTTTGGCTGGGCAGTGAGAAAGATGAGATGACTCATATCACTGTTTTTTTTGTGTAGGTCTGCAAAAAATTGTTTCTGGCCTCCACTTTAGTAGTTTCTGTTTTACTAGCTTTCCTCGTTGTGTCATTTTTGGCCTCTGGAAGGTGGAGAATGGACGCTGAGGGGGAGTGGGGACACGGTGCCTGTGGGCTCTGCTACTGCTGCTGCTCTGTTTGTAATGGCAACCTGTTTTGTTTGTCTTCTGCTCTTGCTACCTAGCTAGCTCCAATTTAGCTCAAAAAACCAGCAAAAATAGTGAAAAATATTCACACAAAAAAACCCAGAAGATATGTCTAAAGTTAGAGTACGTGCTCCTTTTTTGGTTTACTCACTCAGTTTGGTTGTTTGATGTAGTATTTTATTCCCCGTTGCTAGGTTTGTTCTAGCTCAATTTTTCTGGCTAGCTTGATAGCCTGTTGGCTAGGTTTTTGTTGTGTAGCTAGCTAGCGAGAGTCAACTTAATTTGAAGCGTAAAGTTAACTTTTTTTCTATTCTGATTGAATAGAGTTGTTCATCACTTCTTCTTTATTCATCTCATTCTAAAAATAACAAAAAACAGATAAATAAATCAGGAACTCACGTTGAGCATCTCCCCCCATTTGCTTTATTGGCATGACGTAACAATGTACATATTGCCACTTTGGATATTTACAATATTAAAATAATAAGAATCTAAATTGTCAACGGGACAACAGTAACAACAATAACCAAGGGTCAAAATAACCAGACATTCAACAATAACAATAAGCATAGAGGACATGTGGAGGTTGATTGGTCTGTCAGACACTGTCCCTCAACTTATGGCAGGCAGCAATGTAGTGCGCTGCCAACCCACAGCTCTCTGCGTCCTCCCCCAACAGGACGGGTAGCCTATTCTCATCAGAACTCATCAGAACCTTGAGTGTCATTTCCCCAAATTTCCCCAAACTCTAGTTTTATACTTTTGACATTTTGTAAGGAAATGCAGCTCTGTCTCAGGTTCTGCTGTGGTTGCTCAGCCTTCTCTCTCGCTCTCTCTCTGTTTGCTTTATTGGAATGATGTAACAATGTACATAGTGCCAAAGCTTTCTTTGGAGATTTATAATATTAACAATCAAAATTGTCAACAGTAACAACAATAACCAAGGGTCAAAATAGCCATACACTGAACAATAAGCATATAGGCCATGTGCAGGTTGATTGGTCTGTCAGACACTGTCCCTCATCTTATGGCAGGCAGCAATGTAGTGCGCTGCCAACCCACAGCTCTCTGCGTCCTCCCCCAACAGGACGGGTAGCCTACTCTCATCAGAGAGGTCTTTGAAACCTTGAATAAAGGTTTCACATTTGGGGAAATGACACTCTCTAATAGTTTTATATCTTTAACATTTTGTCAGGAAATGCAGCTCCGTCTCAGGTTCTGTTGTTGTGCAGTGGTTACATAGCCTTTTCTCTACAGGGAGACAGGCTTTCCTGTGTCTACCCTTCTCAATGGCAAGGCTGTGCTCACTGAGCCTGTACTTTGTCAAGGTTTTACTAAGGTTTTGATCAGTTACCATGGTCAATAACCCATAATGACACAGCAAAAACAGTTTAAACAAAATGTAAAAAATTTGCAAATGTATTACAATTAAAAAATGGAAAAATCACATTTACATAAGTATTCAGATCCTTTACTCAGTACTTTGTTGAAGCACCCTTGGCAACGATTACAGCCTTGAGTCTTCTTGGATATGACGCTACAAGCTTGGCACACATGTATTTGGGGAGTTTCTCCCATTTCTTCTCTGCAGGTCCTCTCAAGTTCTGTCAGGTTGGATGAGAAGTGTTTTTTGTCCTAGGCTATATGCAACACCATTTACCTTTAGCCCTTAGCCTTTAGTAGCCCTTAACCTTTAGCCCTTAGCCTTTAGCCCTTAGCCTTTAGTAGCCCTTAACCTTTAGCCCTTAGCCCTTAGCCCTTAGCCTTTAGCCCTTAGCCCTTAGCCTTTAGCCCTTAGCCTTTAGTAGCCCTTAACCTTTAGCCCTTAGCCTTTAGCCTTTAGTAGCCTTTAGCCCTTAGCACAGACCCCTGTTAATTCGGCTACAGATGGCGTTCAGCCTGGGCTGTGGCTTTTTACCACCAAATGGCTGACATTCTTTGGCTGTTTTAGAAGTATTTCTGTGTTATGCAAAACACATGGACCAAGTCCCAAATGGTACCCTAGTCTCTGCATAGTGCCACTGGTCTCTGCGTGGTGCCCTACTTTAGACCAGGGCCCATAGGGGACGCAAGCATGGAGTTTCTGTAGAACCAGATACCAAGCAGATGGATGGGAGGGGTGACTGTGTTAGCTCTGTAATGCTGAAGCCTGTATTGAATCATATGGAAGGCAGCTGGGATGTGAGGTCAGAGAAGTTATGACAGGGTTTTATGACATCGCTATGTACGCATAGCATAGAATTTAAAACTAGGCCATATACAGCTATATGTTGTGCTTTTACTATGTAGGAGTGATTTGTCATTCGTACCTGCATTCTGGGGCGGCAGGGTAGCCTAGTGGTTAGAGCGTTTGGACTAGTAACCGAAAGGTTGCAAGATCGAATCCCCGAGCTGACAAGGTAAAAATCTGTCGTTCTGTTTCTGAACAAAGGCAGTTAACCCACCGTTCCTAGGCCGTCATTGAAAATAAGAATTTGTTCTTAACTGACTCCCCTAGTTAAATAAATAAAGGTAAAATAAAAAAAGTTAATTTAAGCTGCTATATGTCACGCTTCTAGGGGTACTGAATGTGTCATTCATACCTGTCCTTGATTTCTCATCGCTTAGTGTAGGGTGGGTCTCCAGTCTAGAGGCCAGTCTTAAGACTGTCCTAGTCAACTCACAAGAATACATATGGAGTCTATGGGACTGCTTAACCGGGCAACCTCAATTATCAAAGCGCCGTCATCCCGCCACTGTTTTGGTAAACAGCTGAGGTAATGGGGCTGGAAATTTAACCACTCTCAAATTCATTAGGTAAAATTAATTTACCAATCGCTGACTGCCCATTTTCTAACTGTGTGAATAATTCTTCCTCTGATTCACCCCTCCCATCCATCTGCTTGGTATCTGGTTCTACAGAAACCCCATGCCTGCGTCCCCTATGGGCCCTGGTCTAAAGTAGTGCACTACCCCTATGAGCCCTGTTAGGTCATGTGGTTAGGACGTGTAATAACAACAGTAGAAACTATTTGATAGATGCTCCTCCTGTACTACCTCTCCAGGCCCAGAGGTGGCGCTGTCTGAGGAGGAGGATGTTGACCTGACGCTGCAGAAGAACGACAGCGGGGTGGAGTCAGCTCTGCTCTATGCCAAGGCCTGGTCTAAGTACACCAAAGATCTGCTGGCCTGGGTCGACAAGCGCCTGGGACTGGGTTAGTTAGACACCTGCAAGCATGCACACACTCACGACCTACACACACACACACACACACACACATACACAACTCACACATACACATACACGGCTCGCACACCTGGCTAAGAAATACCTCAGGCCCAACTCATAGTGCAGTGAAAAGGTATTTACTGCCGATCTTCAGTCAAAACCGACTAATTTAAATAAATGGAATCAAAATGTTCATACTCATTTCATTAATTTAATTAACAAGTTGTGTGTAACACCAAATGCCTCTGTGTGAAAAAAGTAATTGCTCCCCTTTTACACTGAATAAGTGGTTGTTCCACCTTTAGCTGTAATGACTCCAACCAAACACTTCCTGTAAATGTTGATCAGTCTCTCACGTCGCTGTGGAGGGAAATTTTGGCCCACGTCCATGTTAGTGGACATACACTATAAATACAAAAGTATGTGGACACCCCTTCAAATGAGTGGATTTGGCTAATTCAGCCACACCTGTTGCTGACTGGTGTATAAAATCGAGCACACAGCCATGCAGTCTCCATAGACAAACATTGGCAGTAGAATGGCCTTACTGAAGAGCTCAGTGACTTTCAACGTGGGACGTGGTTATAGGATGCCACCTTTCCAACAAGTCAGTTTGTAAAATATATGCCCTGCTAGAGCTGCCCCGGTCAACTGTAAGTGCTGTTATTGTGAAGTGGAAACGTCTAGGAGCGACAACGGCTCAGCCGTGAAGTGGTAGGCCACACAAGCTCACAGAACGGGACCACCAAGTGCTGAAGCGCATAGCGCGTAAATATCGTCTGTACTAGGTTGCACAAACGTCCTCTGGAAGCAACGTCAGCACAATAACTGTTCGTCGGGAGTTTCATGAAATGGGTTTCCATGGCCGAGCATCTGCACACAAGCCTAAGATCACCATGCGCAATGCCAAGCGTCGGCTGGAGTGGTGTAGAGCTCGCCGCCATTGGACCCTGTAGCAGTGAAAATGTGTTCTCTGGAGGGATGAATCACGCTTCACCATCTGGCAGTCCGACGGAAGAATCTTGGTTTGGCGGATGTCAGGAGAACGCTGCCTGCCCGAATGCATAGTGCCAACTGTAAAGTTTGGTGGAGGAGGAATAATGGTCTGGGGCTGTTTTTCATGCTTTGGGCTCGGCCCCTTTAGTTCCAGTGAAGGGAAATCTTAACGCTACGTGTTAGTGGACGGACGTGCTTACTAATTTGTGAACAAACAACACATCCACACTGACTTATCTGCTATCTCTCCCCCCCCAGACATTGAATGTGCCAAGAGCTGTGCCAAAATGGCAGAATCTGCAAAGATGCTGGCGAGTCAACAGGTAATATGTTTTAGAATAATTCACCACAAGCACAGATCACGGATATACACTGGGTGTACAAAGCATTAGGAACACCTTCCTA
The DNA here is from genome assembly GCF_016432855.1 of Salvelinus namaycush. Taxonomy (NCBI): domain Eukaryota; kingdom Metazoa; phylum Chordata; class Actinopteri; order Salmoniformes; family Salmonidae; genus Salvelinus; species Salvelinus namaycush. The sequence continues at coordinate 36,294,748 of NC_052331.1, forward strand.
ATATTGAGTTGCACCCCCTCCCCTTTTCCCTCAGAACAGCCTCAATTTGTCAAGGCATGGACTCTACAAGGTGTCGAAAGTGTTCCCACAGGGATGCTGACCCATGTTGACTCCAATGCTTCTCACAGTTGTGTCAAGTTGGCTGTTTTTTTTTTCTCAAACCGGTGCACCTGGCACCAACTACCATACCCTGTTTAAAGGCACTTCAATCTTTTGTCTTGCCCATTCACCCTCTGAATGGCACACACACACACACACAATCCATGTGCCAATTGTCTCAAAGCTTAAGAAGCCTTCTTTTAACCTGTCTCCTCCCCTTCGTCTACACTGATTTGAAGTGGGTTTAACCTACATTCACCTGCTGTGGTCTGTCATGGAAAGAGCAGGTGTTCCTAATGTTTTGTACACTCGGTGGGTGTCTATACTTTAAAACTGCAGCTCAACAGATTAAAACATAGCTTACCCTCTTAAAGGGCAACTGATGGCAGTGAACAACTTGACTGATAGAAAACAGCTCTATGTGCATCGATATTAGTCCAACATTTGATTCTAGTGTCAAAATTAACTACAAAGTGTAAATGAGATAATTTTGTTCATAAAGTCAGTCTCGTCCAAAACTGAGTTTTGTAAGTGAGTTCGTTATGACTGACTTGAGGGTTTTGGGGTTTTTGATATATATCTTTTTGCGACAATGACCACTAACACGCGATAAACAGCTGCAGTCATTGCTCTCTATCCCAATCCTGCTGCAGAACCAGACAGTGAGACAGACCGGCCCAGCAGCGCAGGGGATCGGACATTGTTTAAATAAGACGACACGTCGTCCCATTTTGTGTCTTGAGACATACTTCACCAAAACACCTTAGCTAGATGTAAAAAATTGCTCGGCTAAAACCTTGTCAAAACGAATTAAAGATTTCATGAGATTTCATTACTTTAGAGATTCTGACTATTTTGAGGAAGTGATCTTCATTTGGTTCCTAATTTGAAGAAAAAAAACATCAGTAACTGCCTCGTCACAACCACATCCCCAAAAAAAACAGAAATCTCGTTTTTCTTAAATGAGCAACAGAGAAACGTGGAATCGGTGTGTTCAGTCTCTCTTTGAAGTGCACACACAGGACGAGAATGTGACTAATTATTCTTTTTTCCTTAATGTCTGTTTGTCTGGCCCACAGGACTACATGCCATTCAGGGATACCTATATCTCTACGTTTAAGAATGACACAGAGTACAGCCAACTCCTCCTGCAGACGGCCACTGCCCTGCAGACCAACAAATTCATTCAGGTAGGAATGACGCTCTGTAACACACTAGTACGGGTAGGACTGACGCTCTATAACACACTAGTACAGGTAGGACTGACGCTATAACACACTAGTACAGGTAGGACTGACGCTCTGTAACACACTAGTACAGGTAGGACTGACGCTCTGTAACACACTAGTACAGGTAGGACTGACGCTCTGTAACACACTAGTACAGGTAGGACTGACGCTCTATAACACACTAGTACAGGTAGGACTGACGCTCTATAACACACTAGTACAGGTAGGACTGACGCTATAACACACTAGTACAGGTAGGACTGACGCTCTATAACACACTAGTACAGGTAGGACTGACGCTCTATAACACACTAGTACAGGTAGGACACGCTGTGTAACACACTGGTACAGGTAGGACTGACGCTGTATAACACACTGGTACAGGTAGGACTGACGCTCTGTAACACACTAGTACAGGTAGGACTGACGCTGTATAACACACTAGTACAGGTAGGACTGATGCTGTATAACACACTAGTACAGGTAGGACTGACGCTCTGTAACACACTAGTACAGGTAGGACTGACGCTCTGTAACACACTAGTACAGGTAGGACTGACGCTCTATAACACACTAGTACAGGTAGGACTGACGCTGTATAACACACTAGTACAGGTAGGACTGACGCTCTGTAACACACTAGTACAGGTAGGACTGACGCTCTGTAACACACTAGTACAGGTAGGACTGACGCTCTATAACACACTAGTACAGGTAGGACTGACGCTCTGTAACACACTAGTACAGGTAGGACTGACGCTCTATAACACACTAGTACAGGTAGGACTGACGCTCTATAACACACTAGTACAGGTAGGACTGACGCTCTGTAACACACTAGTACAGGTAGGACTGACGCTCTGTAACACACTAGTACAGGTAGGACTGACGCTCTGTAACACACTAGTACAGGTAGGACTGACGCTGTATAACACACTAGTACAGGTAGGACTGACGCTCTATAACACACTAGTACAGGTAGGACTGACGCTCTATAACACACTAGTACAGGTAGGACTGACGCTCTATAACACACTAGTACAGGTAGGACTGACGCTCTGTAACACACTAGTACAGGTAGTACTGACACTCTATAACACACTAGTACAGGTAGGACGGACGAGGTAGGACTGACGCTCTATAACACACTGGTACAGGTAGGACTGACGCTCTGTAACACACTAGTACAGGTAGGACTGACGCTCTGTAACACACTAGTACAGGTAGTACTGACACTCTATAACACACTAGTACAGGTAGGACGGACGAGGTAGGACTGACGCTCTATAACACACTGGTACAGGTAGGACTGACGCTCTGTAACACACTAGTACAGGTAGGACTGACGCTCTGTAACACACTAGTACAGGTAGGACTGACGCTCTATAACACACTAGTACAGGTAGGACTGACGCTCTATAACACACTGGTACAGGTAGGACTGACGCTCTGTAACACACTAGTACAGGTAGGACTGACGCTCTATAACACACTAGTACAGGTAGGACTGACGCTCTGTAACACACTAGTACAGGTAGGACTGACGCTCTGTAACACACTAGTACAGGTAGGACTGACGCTGTATAACACACTAGTACAGGTAGGACTGACGCTCTGTAACACACTAGTACAGGTAGGACTGACGCTGTATAACACACTAGTACAGGTAGGACTGACGCTCTGTAACACACTAGTACAGGTAGGACTGACGCTATAACACACTAATACAGGTAGGACTGACGCTCTGTAACACACTAGTACAGGTAGTACTGACACTCTGTAACACACTAGTACAGGTAGGACTGACGCTCTATAACACACTAGTACAGGTAGGACTGACGCTGTATAACACACTAGTACAGGTAGGACTGACGCTCTGTAACACACTAGTACAGGTAGGACTGACGCTCTGTAACACACTAGTACAGGTAGGACTGACGCTGTATAACACACTAGTACAGGTAGGACTGACGCTCTGTAACACACTAGTACAGGTAGGACTGACGCTCTGTAACACACTAGTACAGGTAGGACTGACGCTCTGTAACACACTAGTACAGGTAGGACTGACGCTCTGTAACACACTAGTACAGGTAGGACTGACGCTCTATAACACACTGGTACAGGTAGGACTGACGCTCTATAACACACTAGTACAGGTAGGACACGCTGTATAACACACTGGTACAGGTAGGACTGACGCTGTATAACACACTAGTACAGGTAGGACTGACGCTCTGTAACACACTAGTACAGGTAGGACTGACGCTGTATAACACACTAGTACAGGTAGGACTGACGCTGTATAACACACTAGTACAGGTAGGACTGACGCTGTATAACACACTAGTACAGGTAGGACTGATGCTGTATAACACACTAGTACAGGTAGGACTGACGCTCTGTAACACACTAGTACAGGTAGGACTGACGCTCTGTAACACACTAGTACAGGTAGGACTGACGCTCTATAACACACTAGTACAGGTAGGACTGACGCTGTATAACACACTAGTACAGGTAGGACTGACGCTCTGTAACACACTAGTACAGGTAGGACTGACGCTCTGTAACACACTAGTACAGGTAGGACTGACGCTCTATAACACACTAGTACAGGTAGGACTGACGCTCTGTAACACACTAGTACAGGTAGGACTGACGCTCTATAACACACTAGTACAGGTAGGACTGACGCTCTGTAACACACTAGTACAGGTAGGACTGACGCTCTATAACACACTAGTACAGGTAGGACTGACGCTCTGTAACACACTAGTACAGGTAGGACTGACGCTCTGTAACACACTAGTACAGGTAGGACTGACGCTCTGTAACACACTAGTACAGGTAGGACTGACGCTGTATAACACACTAGTACAGGTAGGACTGACGCTCTATAACACACTAGTACAGGTAGGACTGACGCTGTATAACACACTAGTACAGGTAGGACTGACGCTCTATAACACACTAGTACAGGTAGGACTGACGCTCTATAACACACTAGTACAGGTAGGACTGACGCTCTGTAACACACTAGTACAGGTAGTACTGACACTCTATAACACACTAGTACAGGTAGGACGGACGAGGTAGGACTGACGCTCTATAACACACTGGTACAGGTAGGACTGACGCTCTGTAACACACTAGTACAGGTAGGACTGACGCTCTGTAACACACTAGTACAGGTAGGACTGACGCTCTATAACACACTAGTACAGGTAGGACTGACGCTCTATAACACACTGGTACAGGTAGGACTGACGCTCTGTAACACACTAGTACAGGTAGGACTGACGCTCTGTAACACACTAGTACAGGTAGGACTGACGCTCTGTAACACACTAGTACAGGTAGGACTGACGCTCTGTAACACACTAGTACAGGTAGGACTGACGCTCTATAACACACTAGTACAGGTAGGACTGACGCTCTGTAACACACTAGTACAGGTAGGACTGACGCTCTGTAACACACTAGTACAGGTAGGACTGACGCTGTATAACACACTAGTACAGGTAGGACTGACGCTCTGTAACACACTAGTACAGGTAGGACTGACGCTGTATAACACACTAGTACAGGTAGGACTGACGCTCTGTAACACACTAGTACAGGTAGGACTGACGCTCTGTAACACACTAGTACAGGTAGGACTGACGCTCTGTAACACACTAGTACAGGTAGGACTGACGCTCTGTAACACACTAGTACAGGTAGGACTGACGCTCTATAACACACTGGTACAGGTAGGACTGACGCTCTGTAACACACTAGTACAGGTAGGACTGACGCTCTGTAACACACTAGTACAGGTAGGACTGACGCTCTGTAACACACTAGTACAGGTAGGACTGACGCTCTGTAACACACTAGTACAGGTAGGACTGACGCTCTATAACACACTAGTACAGGTAGGACTGACGCTCTGTAACACACTAGTACAGGTAGGACTGACGCTCTGTAACACACTAGTACAGGTAGGACTGACGCTGTATAACACACTAGTACAGGTAGGACTGACGCTCTGTAACACACTAGTACAGGTAGGACTGACGCTGTATAACACACTAGTACAGGTAGGACTGACGCTCTGTAACACACTAGTACAGGTAGGACTGACGCTATAACACACTAATACAGGTAGGACTGACGCTCTGTAACACACTAGTACAGGTAGTACTGACACTCTGTAACACACTAGTACAGGTAGGACTGACGCTCTATAACACACTAGTACAGGTAGGACTGACGCTGTATAACACACTAGTACAGGTAGGACTGACGCTCTGTAACACACTAGTACAGGTAGGACTGACGCTCTGTAACACACTAGTACAGGTAGGACTGACGCTGTATAACACACTAGTACAGGTAGGACTGACGCTCTGTAACACACTAGTACAGGTAGGACTGACGCTCTGTAACACACTAGTACAGGTAGGACTGACGCTCTGTAACACACTAGTACAGGTAGGACTGACGCTCTGTAACACACTAGTACAGGTAGGACTGACGCTCTATAACACACTGGTACAGGTAGGACTGACGCTCTATAACACACTAGTACAGGTAGGACACGCTGTATAACACACTGGTACAGGTAGGACTGACGCTGTATAACACACTAGTACAGGTAGGACTGACGCTCTGTAACACACTAGTACAGGTAGGACTGACGCTGTATAACACACTAGTACAGGTAGGACTGACGCTGTATAACACACTAGTACAGGTAGGACTGACGCTGTATAACACACTAGTACAGGTAGGACTGATGCTGTATAACACACTAGTACAGGTAGGACTGACGCTCTGTAACACACTAGTACAGGTAGGACTGACGCTCTGTAACACACTAGTACAGGTAGGACTGACGCTCTATAACACACTAGTACAGGTAGGACTGACGCTGTATAACACACTAGTACAGGTAGGACTGACGCTCTGTAACACACTAGTACAGGTAGGACTGACGCTCTGTAACACACTAGTACAGGTAGGACTGACGCTCTATAACACACTAGTACAGGTAGGACTGACGCTCTGTAACACACTAGTACAGGTAGGACTGACGCTCTATAACACACTAGTACAGGTAGGACTGACGCTCTGTAACACACTAGTACAGGTAGGACTGACGCTCTGTAACACACTAGTACAGGTAGGACTGACGCTCTGTAACACACTAGTACAGGTAGGACTGACGCTGTATAACACACTAGTACAGGTAGGACTGACGCTCTATAACACACTAGTACAGGTAGGACTGACGCTCTATAACACACTAGTACAGGTAGGACTGACGCTCTGTAACACACTAGTACAGGTAGTACTGACACTCTATAACACACTAGTACAGGTAGGACGGACGAGGTAGGACTGACGCTCTATAACACACTGGTACAGGTAGGACTGACGCTCTGTAACACACTAGTACAGGTAGGACTGACGCTCTGTAACACACTAGTACAGGTAGGACTGACGCTCTGTAACACACTAGTACAGGTAGGACTGACGCTCTATAACACACTGGTACAGGTAGGACTGACGCTCTGTAACACACTAGTACAGGTAGGACTGACGCTCTGTAACACACTAGTACAGGTAGGACTGACGCTCTGTAACACACTAGTACAGGTAGGACTGACGCTCTGTAACACACTAGTACAGGTAGGACTGACGCTCTATAACACACTAGTACAGGTAGGACTGACGCTCTGTAACACACTAGTACAGGTAGGACTGACGCTCTGTAACACACTAGTACAGGTAGGACTGACGCTGTATAACACACTAGTACAGGTAGGACTGACGCTCTGTAACACACTAGTACAGGTAGGACTGACGCTGTATAACACACTAGTACAGGTAGGACTGACGCTCTGTAACACACTAGTACAGGTAGGACTGACGCTATAACACACTAATACAGGTAGGACTGACGCTCTGTAACACACTAGTACAGGTAGTACTGACACTCTGTAACACACTAGTACAGGTAGGACTGACGCTCTATAACACACTAGTACAGGTAGGACTGACGCTGTATAACACACTAGTACAGGTAGGACTGACGCTCTGTAACACACTAGTACAGGTAGGACTGACGCTCTGTAACACACTAGTACAGGTAGGACTGACGCTGTATAACACACTAGTACAGGTAGGACTGACGCTCTGTAACACACTAGTACAGGTAGGACTGACGCTCTGTAACACACTAGTACAGGTAGGACTGACGCTCTGTAACACACTAGTACAGGTAGGACTGACGCTCTGTAACACACTAGTACAGGTAGGACTGACGCTCTATAACACACTGGTACAGGTAGGACTGACGCTCTATAACACACTAGTACAGGTAGGACTGACGCTGTATAACACACTAGTACAGGTAGGACTGACGCTCTGTAACACACTAGTACAGGTAGGACTGACGCTCTGTAACACACTAGTACAGGTAGGACTGACGCTCTATAACACACTAGTACAGGTAGGACTGACGCTCTGTAACACACTAGTACAGGTAGGACTGACGCTCTATAACACACTAGTACAGGTAGGACTGACGCTCTGTAACACACTAGTACAGGTAGGACTGACGCTCTGTAACACACTAGTACAGGTAGGACTGACGCTCTGTAACACACTAGTACAGGTAGGACTGACGCTGTATAACACACTAGTACAGGTAGGACTGACGCTCTATAACACACTAGTACAGGTAGGACTGACGCTCTATAACACACTAGTACAGGTAGGACTGACGCTCTGTAACACACTAGTACAGGTAGTACTGACACTCTATAACACACTAGTACAGGTAGGACGGACGAGGTAGGACTGACGCTCTATAACACACTGGTACAGGTAGGACTGACGCTCTGTAACACACTAGTACAGGTAGGACTGACGCTCTGTAACACACTAGTACAGGTAGGACTGACGCTCTATAACACACTAGTACAGGTAGGACTGACGCTCTATAACACACTGGTACAGGTAGGACTGACGCTCTGTAACACACTAGTACAGGTAGGACTGACGCTCTGTAACACACTAGTACAGGTAGGACTGACGCTCTGTAACACACTAGTACAGGTAGGACTGACGCTCTGTAACACACTAGTACAGGTAGGACTGACGCTCTATAACACACTAGTACAGGTAGGACTGACGCTCTGTAACACACTAGTACAGGTAGGACTGACGCTCTGTAACACACTAGTACAGGTAGGACTGACGCTGTATAACACACTAGTACAGGTAGGACTGACGCTCTGTAACACACTAGTACAGGTAGGACTGACGCTGTATAACACACTAGTACAGGTAGGACTGACGCTCTGTAACACACTAGTACAGGTAGGACTGACGCTATAACACACTAATACAGGTAGGACTGACGCTCTGTAACACACTAGTACAGGTAGTACTGACACTCTGTAACACACTAGTACAGGTAGGACTGACGCTCTGTAACACACTAGTACAGGTAGGACTGACGCTCTGTAACACACTAGTACAGGTAGGACTGACGCTCTGTAACACACTAGTACAGGTAGGACTGACGCTCTGTAACACACTAGTACAGGTAGGACTGACGCTCTATAACACACTGGTACAGGTAGGACTGACGCTCTGTAACACACTAGTACAGGTAGGACTGACGCTCTATAACACACTAGTACAGGTAGGACTGACGCTCTATAACACACTAGTACAGGTAGGACTGACGCTCTATAACACACTAGTACAGGTAGGACTGACGCTCTATAACACACTAGTACAGGTAGGACTGACGCTGTGTAACACACTGGTACAGGTAGGACTGACGCTATAACACACTAGTACAGGTAGGACTGACGCTCTATAACACACTAGTACAGGTAGGACTGACGCTCTGTAACACACTAGTACAGGTAGGACTGACGCGCTATAACACACTAGTACAGGTAGGACTGACGCTCTATAACACACTAGTACAGGTAGGACTGACGCTCTATAACACACTAGTACAGGTAGGACTGACGCTCTATAACACACTAGTACAGGTAGGACTGACGCTCTGTAACACACTAGTACAGGTAGGACTGACGCTCTATAACACACTAGTACAGGTAGGACTGACGCTCTATAACACACTAGTACAGGTAGGACTGACGCTCTATAACACACTAGTACAGGTAGGACTTATAACACACTAGTACAGGTAGGACACGCTGTGTAACACACTAGTACAGGTAGGACTGACGCTGTATAACACACTGGTACAGGTAGGACTGACGCTCTGTAACACACTAGTACAGGTAGGACTGACGCTCTGTAACACACTAGTACAGGTAGGACTGACGCTCTATAACACACTAGTACAGGTAGGACGGACGAGGTAGGACTGACGCTCTATAACACACTGGTACAGGTAGGACTGACGCTCTGTAACACACTAGTACAGGTAGGACTGACGCTCTGTAACACACTAGTACAGGTAGGACTGACGCTGTATAACACACTAGTACAGGTAGGACTGACGCTCTATAACACACTAGTACAGGTAGGACTGACGCTCTATAACACACTAGTACAGGTAGGACTGACGCTCTGTAACACACTAGTACAGGTAGTACTGACACTCTATAACACACTAGTACAGGTAGGACTGATGCTGTATAACACACTAGTACAGGTAGGACTGACGCTCTGTAACACACTAGTACAGGTAGGACTGACGCTCTGTAACACACTAGTACAGGTAGGACTGACGCTCTATAACACACTAGTACAGGTAGGACTGACGCTGTATAACACACTAGTACAGGTAGGACTGACGCTCTGTAACACACTAGTACAGGTAGGACTGACGCTCTGTAACACACTAGTACAGGTAGGACTGACGCTCTATAACACACTAGTACAGGTAGGACTGACGCTCTATAACACACTAGTACAGGTAGGACTGACGCTCTATAACACACTAGTACAGGTAGGACTGACGCTCTGTAACACACTAGTACAGGTAGGACTGACGCTCTGTAACACACTAGTACAGGTAGGACTGACGCTCTGTAACACACTAGTACAGGTAGGACTGACGCTCTGTAACACACTAGTACAGGTAGGACTGACGCTCTGTAACACACTAGTACAGGTAGGACTGACGCTGTATAACACACTAGTACAGGTAGGACTGACGCTCTATAACACACTAGTACAGGTAGGACTGACGCTCTATAACACACTAGTACAGGTAGGACTGACGCTCTGTAACACACTAGTACAGGTAGGACTGACGCTCTATAACACACTAGTACAGGTAGGACTGACGCTCTGTAACACACTAGTACAGGTAGGACTGACGCTCTGTAACACACTAGTACAGGTAGGACTGACGCTCTGTAACACACTAGTACAGGTAGGACTGACGCTGTATAACACACTAGTACAGGTAGGACTGACGCTCTATAACACACTAGTACAGGTAGGACTGACGCTCTATAACACACTAGTACAGGTAGGACTGACGCTCTGTAACACACTAGTACAGGTAGTACTGACACTCTATAACACACTAGTACAGGTAGGACGGACGAGGTAGGACTGACGCTCTATAACACACTGGTACAGGTAGGACTGACGCTCTGTAACACACTAGTACAGGTAGGACTGACGCTCTATAACACACTAGTACAGGTAGGACTGACGCTCTATAACACACTAGTACAGGTAGGACTGACGCTCTGTAACACACTAGTACAGGTAGGACTGACGCTCTATAACACACTAGTACAGGTAGGACTGACGCTCTATAACACACTAGTACAGGTAGGACTGACGCTCTATAACACACTAGTACAGGTAGGACTGACGCTCTGTAACACACTAGTACAGGTAGGACTGACGCTCTATAACACACTAGTACAGGTAGGACTGACGCTCTGTAACACACTAGTACAGGTAGGACTGACGCTCTGTAACACACTAGTACAGGTAGGACTGACGCTCTGTAACACACTAGTACAGGTAGGACTGACGCTGTATAACACACTAGTACAGGTAGGACTGACGCTCTGTAACACACTAGTACAGGTAGTACTGACGCTCTATAACACACTAGTACAGGTAGGACTGACGCTGTATAACACACTAGTACAGGTAGGACTGACGCTCTATAACACACTAGTACAGGTAGTACTGACGCTCTATAACACACTAGTACAGGTAGGACAGACGCTCTATAACACACTGGTACAGGTAGGACTGACGCTCTATAACACACTAGTACAGGTAGGACTGACGCTCTGTAACACACTAGTACAGGTAGGACTGACACTATAACACACTAGTACAGGTAGGACTGACGCTCTATAACACACTAGTACAGGTAGGACTGACACTCTGTAACACACTAGTACAGGTAGGACTGACGCTCTGTAACACACTAGTACAGGTAGGACTGACGCTCTAACACACTAGTACAGGTAGGACTGACACTATAACACACTAGTACAGGTAGGACTGACGCTCTATAACACACTAGTACAGGTAGGACTGACACTCTGTAACACACTAGTACAGGTAGGACTGACGCTCTGTAACACACTAGTACAGGTAGGACTGACACTGTATAACACACTAGTACAGGTAGGACTGACGCTCTGTAACACACTAGTACAGGTAGGACTGACGCTATAACACACTAATACAGGTAGGACTGACGCTCTGTAACACACTAGTACAGGTAGTACTGACACTCTGTAACACACTAGTACAGGTAGGACTGACGCTCTATAACACACTAGTACAGGTAGGACTGACGCTGTATAACACACTAGTACAGGTAGGACTGACGCTCTGTAACACACTAGTACAGGTAGGACTGACGCTATAACACACTAGTACAGGTAGGACTGACGCTCTGTAACACACTAGTACAGGTAGGACTGACGCTCTGTAACACACTAGTACAGGTAGGACTGACGCTCTATAACACACTAGTACAGGTAGGACTGACGCTCTATAACACACTAGTACAGGTAGGACTGACGCTCTATAACACACTAGTACAGGTAGGACTGACGCTCTGTAACACACTGGTACAGGTAGGACTGACGCTCTGTAACACACTAGTACAGGTAGGACTGACGCTCTATAACACACTAGTACAGGTAGGACTGACGCTGTATAACACACTAGTACAGGTAGGACTGACGCTCTGTAACACACTAGTACAGGTAGGACTGACGCTCTATAACACACTAGTACAGGTAGGACTGACGCTCTATAACACACTAGTACAGGTAGGACTGACGCTCTATAACACACTAGTACAGGTAGGACTGACGCTCTATAACACACTAGTACAGGTAGGACTGACGCTCTATAACACACTAGTACAGGTAGGACTGACGCTCTGTAACACACTAGTACAGGTAGGACTGACGCTCTGTAACACACTAGTACAGGTAGGACTGACGCTCTGTAACACACTAGTACAGGTAGGACTGACGCTCTATAACACACTAGTACAGGTAGGACTGACGCTCTATAACACACTAGTACAGGTAGGACTGACGCTCTATAACACACTAGTACAGGTAGGACTGACGCTCTATAACACACTAGTACAGGTAGGACTGACGCTCTATAACACACTAGTACAGGTAGGACTGACGCTCTATAACACACTAGTACAGGTAGGACTGACGCTCTATAACACACTAGTACAGGTAGGACTGACGCTCTGTAACACACTGGTACAGGTAAGACTGACGCTCTGTAACACACTAGTACAGGTAGGACTGACGCTCTATAACACACTAGTACAGGTAGTACTGACGCTCTATAACACACTGGTACAGGTAGGAATGATGCTCTATAACACACTGGTACAGGTAGGACTGACGCTCTGTAACACACTAGTACAGGTAGGACTGACGCTCTATAACACACTAATACAGGTAGGACTGACGCTCTATAACACACTAATACAGGTAGGACTGACGCTCTATAACACACTAGTACAGGTAGGACTGACGCTCTGTAACACACTAGTACAGGTAGGACTGACGCTCTGTAACACACTAGTACAGGTAGGACTGACGCTCTGTAACACACTAGTACAGGTAGGACTGACGCTATAACACACTAGTACAGGTAGGACTGACGCTCTGTAACACACTAGTACAGGTAGGACTGACGCTCTATAACACACTAGTACAGGTAGTACTGACGCTCTATAACACACTGGTACAGGTAGGACTGATGCTCTATAACACACTGGTACAGGTAGGACTGACGCTCTGTAACACACTAGTACAGGTAGGACTGACGCTCTATAACACACTAATACAGGTAGGACTGACGCTCTATAACACACTAATACAGGTAGGACTGACGCTCTATAACACACTAGTACAGGTAGGACTGACGCTCTGTAACACACTAGTACAGGTAGGACTGACGCTCTGTAACACACTAGTACAGGTAGGACTGACGCTATAACACACTAGTACAGGTAGGACTGACGCTCTGTAACACACTAGTACAGGTAGGACTGACGCTGTATAACACACTAGTACAGGTAGGACTGACGCTCTGTAACACACTAGTACAGGTAGGACTGACGCTCTATAACACACTGGTACAGGTAGGACTGACGCTCTGTAACACACTAGTACAGGTAGGACTGACGCTCTATAACACACTAGTACAGGTAGGACTGACGCTCTATAACACACTAGTACAGGTAGGACTGACGCTCTATAACACACTAGTACAGGTAGGACTGACGCTCTATAACACACTAGTACAGGTAGGACTGACGCTCTATAACACACTAGTACAGGTAGGACTGACGCTCTATAACACACTAGTACAGGTAGGACTGACGCTCTATAACACACTAGTACAGGTAGGACTGACGTTCTATAACACACTAGTACAGGTAGGACTGACGCTGTGTAACACACTGGTACAGGTAGGACTGACGCTATAACACACTAGTACAGGTAGGACTGACGCTATAACACACTAGTACAGGTAGGACTGACGCTCTGTAACACACTAGTACAGGTAGGACTGACGCTGTATAACACACTAGTACAGGTAGGACTGACGCTCTATAACACACTAGTACAGGTAGGACTGACGCTCTATAACACACTAGTACAGGTAGGACTGACGCTCTATAACACACTAGTACAGGTAGGACTGACGCTCTATAACACACTAGTACAGGTAGGACTGACGCTCTATAACACACTAGTACAGGTAGGACTGACGCTCTGTAACACACTAGTACAGGTAGGACTGACGCTCTGTAACACACTAGTACAGGTAGGACTGACGCTCTGTAACACACTAGTACAGGTAGGACTGACGCTGTATAACACACTAGTACAGGTAGGACTGACACTCTGTAACACACTAGTACAGGTAGGACTGACGCTCTGTAACACACTAGTACAGGTAGGACTGACGCTCTATAACACACTGGTACAGGTAGGACTGACGCTCTGTAACACACTAGTACAGGTAGGACTGACGCTCTATAACACACTAGTACAGGTAGGACTGACGCTCTATAACACACTAGTACAGGTAGGACTGACGCTCTATAACACACTAGTACAGGTAGGACTGACGCTCTATAACACACTAGTACAGGTAGGACTGACGCTCTGTAACACACTAGTACAGGTAGGACTGACGCTGTATAACACACTAGTACAGGTAGGACTGACGCTCTGTAACACACTAGTACAGGTAGGACTGACGCTCTGTAACACACTAGTACAGGTAGGACTGACGCTCTATAACACACTAGTACAGGTAGGACTGACGCTCTATAACACACTAGTACAGGTAGGACTGACGCTCTATAACACACTAGTACAGGTAGGACTGACGCTCTATAACACACTAGTACAGGTAGGACTGACGCTCTGTAACACACTAGTACAGGTAGGACTGACGCTCTGTAACACACTAGTACAGGTAGGACTGACGCTCTGTAACACACTAGTACAGGTAGGACTGACACTCTGTAACACACTAGTACAGGTAGGACTGACGCTCTGTAACACACTAGTACAGGTAGGACTGACGCTCTGTAACACACTAGTACAGGTAGGACTGACGCTCTGTAACACACTAGTACAGGTAGGACTGACGCTCTGTAACACACTAGTACAGGTAGGACTGACGCTCTATAACACACTAGTACAGGTAGGACTGACGCTCTATAACACACTAGTACAGGTAGGACTGACGCTCTGTAACACACTAGTACAGGTAGGACTGACGCTCTGTAACACACTAGTACAGGTAGGACTGACGCTCTATAACACACTAGTACAGGTAGGACTGACGCTCTGTAACACACTAGTACAGGTAGGACTGACGCTGTATAACACACTAGTACAGGTAGTACTGACGCTCTGTAACACACTAGTACAGGTAGGACGGACGAGGTAGGAATGACGCTCTGTAACACACTAGTACAGGTAGGACTGACACTCTATAACACACTAGTACAGGTAGGACTGACGCTCTATAACACACTAGTACAGGTAGTACTGACGCTCTATAACACACTAGTACAGGTAGGACTGACGCTCTATAACACACTGGTACAGGTAGGACTGACGCTCTAACACACTAGTACAGGTAGGACTGACACTCTATAACACACTAGTACAGGTAGGACTGACGCTCTATAACACACTAGTACAGGTAGGACTGACGCTATAACACACTAGTACAGGTAGGACTGACGCTCTGTAACACACTAGTACAGGTAGGACGGACGAGGTAGGACTGACGCTCTATAACAAACTAGTACAGGTAGGACTGACGCTCTATAACAAACTAGTACAGGTAGGACTGACGCTCTGTAACACACTAGTACGGGTAGGACGGACGAGGTAGGACTGACGCTCTATAACACACTAGTACAGGTAGGACAGACGCGAACAAACCTTGTAGCGATCAACGGTGATCTGACCTCTGACAAGACAACATTTTTAATTTGGGTTTAAAATAATTTTTGGGGAAAAGTGCAATGTACCCAACCTGTATTTTGTGCCTCTGTGCTTCCTGTAGCCGCTGTTGTCCAGAAAGACTGAGCTGGACAAACTGAGGAAAGACCTCAACGAGCAGTGGCAGAGAGAACAGAAGAAAATGGTGTGTGTGTTACTTCACTCACCTGTGTGTGTGTGTGTTACTTTACTCACCTGTGTGTGTGTGTGTGTGTGTGTTACTTTACTCACCTGTGTGTGTGTGTGTTACTTTACTCACCTGTGTGTGTGTGTGTGTTACTTTACTCACCTGTGTGTGTGTGTGTGTGTTACTTCACTCACCTGTGTGTGTGTTACTTCACTCACCTGTGTGTGTGTGTGTGTGTGTGTGTGTGTGTGTGTGTGTGTGTGTGTGTGTGTGTGTGTTACTTTACTCACCTGTGTGTGTGTGTGTGTTACTTTACTCACCTGTGTGTGTGTGTGTGTGTGTTACTTTACTCACCTGTGTGTGTGTGTGTGTGTGTGTGTGTTACTTTACTCACCTGTGTGTGTGTGTGTGTTACTTTACTCACCTGTGTGTGTGTGTGTGTGTGTTACTTTACTCACCTGTGTGTGTGTGTGTGTGTGTTACTTTACTCACCTGTGTGTGTGTGTGTGTTACTTCACTCACCTGTGTGTGTGTGTTACTTCACTCACCTGTGTGTGTGTGTGTGTGTGTTACTTTACTCACCTGTGCGTGTGTGTGTGTTACTTCACTCACCTGTGTGTGTGTGTGTGTGTTACTTCACTCACCTGTGCGTGTGTGTGTGTTACTTCACTCACCTGTGTGTGTGTGTGTGTGTGTTACTTTACTCACCTGTGTGTGTGTGTGTGTTACTTTACTCACCTGTGTGTGTGTGTGTGTGTGTGTGTGTGTGTGTGTGTGTGTGTGTGTGTGTGTGTGTGTGTGTTTACTCACCTGTGTGTGTGTGTGTGTGTGTTACTTTACTCACCTGTGTGTGTGTGTGTGTGTGTTACTTTACTCACCTGTGTGTGTGTGTGTGTGTGTGACTTTACTCACCTGTGTGTGTGTGTGTGTGTGTGTGTGTGTGTGTGTTACTTTACTCACCTGTGTGTGTGTGTGTGTGTGTTACTTTACTCACCTGTGTGTGTGTGTGTGTGTTACTTTACTCACCTGTGTGTGTGTGTGTGTGTGTGTGTGTGTTACTTCACTCACCTGTGTGTATCTCCCCTCTCCCGTGCAGCAAGAGTCCGAGGCGGCGCTGCGTAAGGCCCAGTGGACCCAGACCCAGAAGACAGACGAGTACCAGAAGGCCCAGTCGTCAGCCAGCCGCTCCCAGGAGGAACAGCCCAGACAGCTGGACAAGAGGAGGAAACTGGAGGAAGAGGCTCTACAGAAGGTCTGATTATTTCCATTTAACTGTAGTCAATAGGCTATGCTTTATTGTCCAATTAGAACATCTGTTATGTTAACTTCCTTGATCAAGGGCCCAGCAACAGTAGGTGGATCTGACCCATTTGTCAGGTCACTTCTGCTATACCCCCCCCCCCCCCTCCCCCAGTCAGCCCTGTGATTGGGACCGACAACCCTCCAGTTTCTGCTTCTCTAACCTTGAGGTGACCCACCACCCCCTTCTGTGTTGTCTCTCGTCCCTGTCTCTCAGGCTGAGGATGCGAGGGACCAGTACAGATCGTGTTATTCCTCTCCTCTCTCCTTGTCTCTCAGGCTGAGGATGCGAGGGACCAGTACAGATCGTGTTATTCCTCTCCTCTCTCCTTGTCTCTCAGGCTGAGGATGCGAGGGACCAGTACAGATCGTGTTATTCCTCTCCTCTCTCCTTGTCTCTCAGGCTGAGGATGCGAGGGACCAGTACAGATCGTGTTATTCCTCTCCTCTCTCCTTGTCTCTCAGGCTGAGGATGTGAGGGACCAGTACAGATCGTGTTATTCCTCTCTCCTTGTCTCTCAGGCTGAGGATGTGAGGGACCAGTACAGATCGTGTTATTCCTCTCTCCTTGTCTCTCAGGCTGAGGATGCGAGGGACCAGTACAGATCGTGTTATTCCTCTCTCCTTGTCTCTCAGGCTGAGGATGCGAGGGACCAGTACAGATCGTGTTATTCCTCTCTCCTTGTCTCTCAGGCTGAGGATGTGAGGGACCAGTACAGATCGTGTTATTCCTCTCCTTGTCTCTCAGGCTGAGGATGTGAGGGACCAGTACAGATCGTGTTATTCCTCTCCTTGTCTCTCAGGCTGAGGATGTGAGGGACCAGTACAGATCGTGTTATTCCTCTCCTCTCTCCGTCTCTCAGGCTGAGGATGTGAGGGACCAGTACAGATCGTGTTATTCCTCTCCTCTCTCCTTGTCTCTCAGGCTGAGGATGCGAGGGACCAGTACAGATCGTGTTATTCCTCTCCTCTCTCCTTGTCTCTCAGGCTGAGGATGTGAGGGACCAGTACAGATCGTGTTATTCCTCTCTCCTTGTCTCTCAGGCTGAGGATGCGAGGGACCAGTACAGATCGTGTTATTCCTCTCCTCTCTCCTTGTCTCTCAGGCTGAGGAAGCGAGGGACCAGTACAGATCGTGTTATTCCTCTCCTCTCTCCTTGTCTCTCAGGCTGAGGATGTGAGGGACCAGTACAGATCGTGTTATTCCTCTCTCCTTGTCTCTCAGGCTGAGGATGCGAGGGACCAGTACAGATCGTGTTATTCCTCTCCTCTCTCCTTGTCTCTCAGGCTGAGGATGCGAGGGACCAGTACAGATCGTGTTATTCCTCTCCTCTCTCCTTGTCTCTCAGGCTGAGGAAGCGAGGGACCAGTACAGATTGTGTGTAGCTGATGCAGAAGTCAGGAGGGCAGAGCTGGCCAGCACCAAGACATACATCCTCACTCAGATCAGAGAACTGCTGGCTCAGTGTGACCTCACACTCAAAGCTGTGAGTTTTTTTTTTTTTTTAACCTTTATTTAACCAGGTAGTCTAGTTGAGAACAAGTTCTCATTTACAACTGTGACCTGGCCAAGGTAAAGCAAAGCAGTGCGACACAAACAACAACACAGAGTTACACAGTAGGCCACAGGATATAGTTATTGAGGGATCGGGGACCGTACACAACATGAGTATAGCACCAGAGTTTGGGTGACTTATTGACTTTCTCTTCGCTCTCTCTAACTGTATATCCCCCCCTCTCCCTCCAGGTGACAGTCAACTGGTTCCAGCTGCAGCAGGCCCAGACCGTGTCTCTCCCCGTCCACTACCAGGCCCTATGTGAGAAGGCTAAGATGTACGAGCCTGGACAGAGATACGCCGAGTTTGTCCGAAATCTACCCAAAGATCAGATACACATGGAGTCCTTCTCCATTGATGGACGGTAAAGTCAATAACACTTCCTTATATAGACTGTCACCCAAATGGCACTCTATTCCCTATATAGTGCACTACTTTAGACCAGAGCCTATGGCACCCTATTCCCTACATAGTGCACTACTTTAGACCAGAGCCCTATGGCACCCTATTCCCTATATAGTGCACTACATTAGACCAGAGCCCTATGGCACTCTATTCCCTATATAGTGCACTACTTTAGACCAGAGCCCTATGGCACCCTATTCCCTATATAGTGCACTACTTTAGACCAGAGCCCTATGGCACTCTATTCCCTATATAGTGCACTACTTTAGACCAGAGCCCATACAGGATTTTTTTTCTGCGTAGAAAAGTATTGTGCGGCCCGCCGAAGACTAATTATTGGGATGGCAAAAGGTTTTCAGTGTAAACATAAAATCAGATATAAAGTATGTAGAGAAGATAATGGTGAGATAGATCTCAAATATGATCTAATTTATAAATATATCAATCACCAAAATAAAAGCTAGACCGTCAGGGAGAATCTCAAATTTAAAAAAATGTAATAAAAATGATGAATTAAGGAATATTTTTGTCATGGCGTGGGGATTTTTTTGGCAATGTTTGAGTCACTCGGAAAGCATAAGAACATGGCGTTAGCCGTGGCAAAAGGTGTTGAAATCCAGGAAATTAGCTTTAAAACGGCACATTTTCTCTCAACCCTAATGCAAAAGGTGTAGAATTTCAGAACTTTTTCTTTTAAAACAGCAACATTTTGTGTCTGCGACCCAGAGGGCCTCTAAAATGTTTGGTCGGGACTGAGCCATTGGCCACGCCCACTGCCACGCCCTGCCAATAGTAGTGCACTATATTATAGAGGCCTATCCTTACGTACTTCCATCTAGAATAGTCTCATATCTCTCTAGCCTGGCAGAAACCACTCAGGAAGGATGAGGTAGGTGTCAGACAGACTAATATCTCTCAGGATCTTTGGAACTCACAAGCTCCTCCTGCACGGCAAGATGGCAGTCCATGGAGTGTTGAATAATACAAGCAAACAGTCATTTGGCCTCCATTTTGGAACAACCAACCAAAAGCATTGTTAGTTTTGTTTTCAGTTTTGATAATAAGTAATAATGTTGAGGTGTTTTTTAGAGACTAACCAACATGCTTTTAGTTTGACGGTGGAGCTTTCGCTTGTATACTTCTATCTTCTGTACTGTAACCTCCACTTTATAAATCTGCTGACTGCTCAGAAAGAGGATAGCGAGTCGGGGTGAGGCGCGGCGAGTCGGGGTGAGGCGCGGCGAGTCGGGGTGAGGCGCGGCGAGTCGGGGTGAGGCGCGGCGAGTCGGGGTGAGGCGCGGCGAGTCGGGGTGAGGCGCGGCGAGTCTCATCCCCGTGTTACTGCTGCCAGCATGTAAACCAGGGAAGTCCTCATCCCCGTGTTACTGCTGCCAGCATGTAAACCAGGGAAGTCCTCATCCCGTGTTACTGCTGCCAGCATGTAAACCAGGGAAGTCCTCATCCCCGTGTTACTGCTGCCAGCATGTAAACCAGGGAAGTCCTCATCCCCGTGTTACTGCTGCCAGCATGTAAACCAGGGAAGTCCTCATCCCCGTGTTACTGCTGCCAGCATGTAAACCAGGGAAGTCCTCATCCCCGTGTTACTGCTGCCAGCATGTAAACCAGGGAAGTCCTCATCCCCGTGTTACTGCTGCCAGCATGTAAACCAGGGTAGTCCTCATCCCCGTGTTACTGCTGCCAGCATGTAAACCAGGGAAGTCCTCATCCCGTGTTACTGCTGCCAGCATGTAAACCAGGGAAGTCCTCATCCCCGTGTTACTGCTGCCAGCATGTAAACCAGGGAAGTCCTCATCCCCGTGTTACTGCTGCCAGCATGTAAACCAGGGTAGTCCTCATCCCCGTGTTACTGCTGCCAGCATGTAAACCAGGGAAGTCCTCATCCCGTGTTACTGCTGCCAGCATGTAAACCAGGGTAGTCCTCATCCCCGTGTTACTGCTGCCAGCATGTAAACCAGGGAAGTCCTCATCCCGTGTTACTGCTGCCAGCATGTAAACCAGGGTAGTCCTCATCCCCGTGTTACTGCTGCCAGCATGTAAACCAGGGAAGTCCTCATCCCGTGTTACTGCTGCCAGCATGTAAACCAGGGAAGTCCTCATCCCGTGTTGATACTGCTGCCAGCATGTAAACCAGGGAAGTCCTCATCCCGTGTTACTGCTGCCAGCATGTAAACCAGGG
Source organism: Salvelinus namaycush (assembly GCF_016432855.1). Lineage (NCBI taxonomy): Eukaryota > Metazoa > Chordata > Actinopteri > Salmoniformes > Salmonidae > Salvelinus > Salvelinus namaycush. Next base: position 36,316,707 of record NC_052331.1, read on the forward strand.
TAGTCCTCATCCCCGTGTTACTGCTGCCAGCATGTAAACCAGGGAAGTCCTCATCCCGTGTTACTGCTGCCAGCATGTAAACCAGGGTAGTCCTCATCCCCGTGTTACTGCTGCCAGCATGTAAACCAGGGTAGTCCTCATCCCGTGTTGATACTGCTGCCAGCATGTAAACCAGGGAAGTCCTCATCCCGTGTTACTGCTGCCAGCATGTAAACCAGGGTAGTCCTCATCCCGTGTTACTGCTGCCAGCATGTAAACCAGGGAAGTCCTCATCCCGTGTTACTGCTGCCAGCATGTAAACCAGGGTAGTCCTCATCCCCGTGTTACTGCTGCCAGCATGTAAACCAGGGTAGTCCTCATCCCCGTGTTACTGCTGCCAGCATGTAAACCAGGGAAGTCCTCATCCCCGTGTTACTGCTGCCAGCATGTAAACCAGGGTAGTCCTCATCCCCGTGTTACTGCTGCCAGCATGTAAACCAGGGAAGTCCTCATCCCCGTGTTACTGCTGCCAGCATGTAAACCAGGGAAGTCCTCATCCCGTGTTACTGCTGCCAGCATGTAAACCAGGGAAGTCCTCATCCCCGTGTTACTGCTGCCAGCATGTAAACCAGGGAAGTCCTCATCCCGTGTTACTGCTGCCAGCATGTAAACCAGGGTAGTCCTCATCCCGTGTTACTGCTGCCAGCATGTAAACCAGGGTAGTCCTCATCCCGTGTTGATACTGCTGCCAGCATGTAAACCAGGGAAGTCCTCATCCCGTGTTACTGCTGCCAGCATGTAAACCAGGGTAGTCCTCATCCCGTGTTACTGCTGCCAGCATGTAAACCAGGGAAGTCCTCATCCCGTGTTACTGCTGCCAGCATGTAAACCAGGGTAGTCCTCATCCCCGTGTTACTGCTGCCAGCATGTAAACCAGGGTAGTCCTCATCCCCGTGTTACTGCTGCCAGCATGTAAACCAGGGAAGTCCTCATCCCCGTGTTACTGCTGCCAGCATGTAAACCAGGGTAGTCCTCATCCCCGTGTTACTGCTGCCAGCATGTAAACCAGGGAAGTCCTCATCCCCGTGTTACTGCTGCCAGCATGTAAACCAGGGAAGTCCTCATCCCGTGTTACTGCTGCCAGCATGTAAACCAGGGAAGTCCTCATCCCCGTGTTACTGCTGCCAGCATGTAAACCAGGGAAGTCCTCATCCCGTGTTACTGCTGCCAGCATGTAAACCAGGGTAGTCCTCATCCCCGTGTTACTGCTGCCAGCATGTAAACCAGGGAAGTCCTCATCCCCGTGTTACTGCTGCCAGCATGTAAACCAGGGAAGTCCTCAATCATGGGATTGTCTCAAAAATGGGAGTTTAGCTTGCGCCTCGAGTTAGTATTCAAAACTATTGACTGTGTCTCTGTCTCCCCCGTCCAGGTTTGCTTTGTTCAGCAAGCGTTCGCTGGGCAGCACCAGTTCCCATGGTAACTTGTCCCAGGTGTCCCTGACCTCCGATGACGTCCTGAGTGGGGACGAGGTGGACAGTCCCCTGGGGTCGCGACCAGGGAAGAGGTCCAACAGCACCACAGACATACAAGGTAGAGTCAGACAGACATGAAAGTACACGGTCAGACATGCATACAAGGTACAGTAGGACAGTGTTTAGGATCAGCGTGGCAGACGTGTTGTTGCCTACTCTTACCACCTGGGGGCGGCCCGTCAGGAAGTCCAGGATCCAGTTGCAGAGGGAGGTGTTTAGTCCCAGGGTCCTTAGCTTATTGATGAGCTTTGAGGGCACTATGGTGTTGAACACTGAGCTGTAGTTAATGAATAGCATTCTCACATAAGTGTTCATTTTGTCCAGGTGGGAAAGGGCTGTGTGGAGTACACCAGTATAGTACAGCACAGTATACTAGTTTTGTAGGACAGTACACCAGTGGTATAGTTAGTGGATTAAACTTAAAATAGCTAGGTGTGACATTTCTCCTCATTTTAAAGTAGCTATCAGCAAAGTCGGAGCTAGTAGGAAAAGACAAGTGAGACAGACACTTCTCAGATCCGCTAAGATCATATTAGGCTCCCGAGTGGCGCAGTGGTCTAAAGGCACTGCATCTCAGCGGTAGAGGCGTCACTACAGTCCCTGGTTCGATTCCAGGCTGTATCACATGCGGCTGTGATTGGGAGTCCCGTAGGGTGGCGCACAATTGGCCCAGCGTCGCCCGGATTTGGCCGGTGTAGGCCCGTCATTGTAAATAACTTGCCTAGTTAAATACAAATCAAAAGAAGTGCATTATGGGAGCTCTACCTTGGGACATGTTGGATCCATGGACTCCCCCACTGCCAGCCCAGGTATGGGAACATGTTGCCCCATCAGTGCTAGGGTTCATTATTGTTTACCCATGGCTCATTATCTCAACAGACCCCATTGGCCCCATGTGGGCAGGGTAGACAGGGGCTAGCCCACACCAGCCCAACACGGGACCAGCGCCCCCGAACACGGGACCAGCGCCCCCGAACACGGGACCAGCGCCCCCCAACACGGGACCAGCGCCCCCCAACACGGGCCAGCCCATACCAAGCCCAGCTACTTCATAATGTAGAGGCGGGGGCTCATTAGAATCTTTGGGGTCATGGTTTTATAACGTGATTTGGCGTAAGTTTAAAAAACAGAATGCAAGATAAAAAAAATTTGCAGACACCATTTAAACCGATGAGGGTTGAGGAACTTTTAAAGCCAATTATCTCAGAATATATATATATTTCTTCAGATGAAATCCCTGTAGTTCTGAGGTCACAAGTTATTTTGGTTTAACCGCTACTGGGACAGTTGAAACAGTTGATCTGAGCACACTGCCCATAAGGAAGTTAGTCAAAAAATGACTTAGAAGTGCATGTGACATATGAGAAACGTTTGAAGTGTAACAGGCAGCTGATCGTGAAGGTTTATTTCAGGAGAAGTGAAGGCCTGCCCTTGGGGCCAACAGCCTTTTGGCTTTGGCTATTTTTTGCCCACAATCGTGCCAATGTGGACATGGTTGCCTAGTGTGTATGTATACACTATGTGTATATACGCTGTAAAACAAAACGTGATGGTTATCTGTCATGTTATAGCAAATGTGTATGTTTATCAATTCACTAAAAACAATTCTACAGAAATAGAGAATGGTCTGATACATACAATGACTTTTCTTTTCTCCAGTGAGTTAAATTACATTGTTAATTGTTTAATGTGAGTTTTGAGGAAGTTTTTTATTTTATTTTTATTTTTACTTCCTGTTGTCAGGTGACTTTAAACGCAGACTACCCAGAACCCCCTCCACTGGCACCATGTCCTCAGCAGACGACCTGGACGAGAGACAACCACCCTCAGACAACGGTAAGAGAGAGTCTGTCTGTCTGTCTGTCTGTCTGTCTGTCTGTCTGTCTGTCTGTCTGTCTGTCTGTCTGTCTGTCTAGAGACGAGGTCTGAAGTTGTTTTGGTGTGTCTGCTTGCATGTATCTCTGCATGTAACCCTCAGACCAAATGTTTTTTACTCTGTGCTCAGCTGTAGTGAATGAGATGAGGTGTGTTGGTTTTGGCTTGCGTCCCCAGCTAGCTAGTTCCTGTCTTTAGCCTGACCTCTCTCTCGACAGGAGAATGTGTTATTTTTGATCAACTCTTTGTTGTTCGAGGCATCAGGGGTTTTAACCAACTCAATAAAACTCTAATTCTGTGCTTTATTATTGTGGATATTCTGGTTTAAGGAACGGATCTGATTAGACCAATCCTATATTGTTGTTGTAATACTTGTGTAATTTACACAACCAATTATTCTGTATATAAATGTATACAGCGGGGAGAACAAGTATTTGATACACTGCCGATTTTGCAGGTTTTCCTACTTACAAAGCGTGTAGAGGTCTGTAATTTGTATCATAGGTACACTTCAACTGTGAGAGACGGAATCTAAAATCCAGAAAATCACATTGTATGATTTTTAAGTAATTAATTAGCATTTCCCTTTCTCTCTCTCTCTCTTTGTCCCCTCTCTCTCTTCCCTCAGGTCTAGGTGAGATGGTGACCGAGGCAGACGGTTCCCCTGGTCCGTTTCGTAACACCCAGATGTCCAAGGCGTCTCAGACACACAAGCTGAGGAAACTCCGAGCGCCGTCTAAATGCAGGGAGTGTGACAGTCTGGTGGTGTTCCACGGAGCAGAGTGTGAAGAGGTAGAAACAAACCCATAGCACACACAAGCTCCGGGGGGGCTGCTAGTGGGGCTGGGGGGGCAGGGGCTGCTGGTGGGGCTGGGGGGGCAGGGGCTGCAGGGGGGGGGCTATGGCTGCTGGGGGTGGCTGTGGCTGCTGGTGGGGCTGCTGGGGGAGCTGTTGGGGGGGGCTGTGGCTGCTGGGGGGGGGCTGGGGCTGTGGTTGGTGGGGCTGTGGCTGCTGGTGGGGCTGTGGCTGGGGATGCTGGGGGGGGGGGGGGCTGCTGGTGGGGGGCTACTGGGGCTCAAAGTAGAAGATATAAATCATCTATGCTCCAAACCAGTCACCTGCCCCATGTCTCTCCCCGTCTCCTGTCTCAGTGCTCCCTGGCCTGTCATAAGAAGTGTCTGGAAACTCTGGCCATCCAGTGTGGTCATAAGAAGCTGCAGGGAAGACTACATCTGTTTGGGATAGACTTTACCCAGGCAGCTAAGAACAGCCCAGACGGGATCCCCTTCATCATCAGGAAGTGTACCTCTGAGATCGAGGACAGAGCACTCAACCTCAAGGTAAAAACAAGGTTAGAAACGAGAGAGATGAGAGAACAGCTTGCAGTCTAACTTTGATTTCTAAATGTGAGGTAAAATAATGTCGGGAAGTTAGCCAGCGCTAAGGACATCTTCATAATGGGCACCTGCAATAGCAGCGGTATCTTCATCCTGGTGCCGGGGACCATAAAAAGGGGTTCACATTTTAGTTGTTGCCCTAGCAATACACTGACGATTCCACTTATCAACTCATCAGACATTTTTTGCTAATTTTGAATCAGGTGTGTGTAGCGCTCGGTCAACAACTAAAATGTGGAACCCTTTACGTCCCCAGGATGAAGAAACACTATGTTAGAGCACTAACTGAATCTGGATCTGGCCAGGGTATCTGTGATGGTATCTGGCCAGGGTATCTGTGATGGTACCTGGCCAGGGTATCTGTGATGGTATCTGGCCAGGGTATCTGTGATGGTACCTGGCCAGGGTATCTGTGATGGTATCTGGCCAGGGTATCTGTGATGGTACCTGGCCAGGGTATCTGTGATGGTATCTGGCCAGGGTATCTGTGATGGTACCTGGCCAGGGTATCTGTGATGGTATCTGGCCAGGGTATCTGTGATGGTATCTGGCCAGGGTATCTGTGATGGTACCTGGCCAGGGTATCTGTGATGGTATCTGGCCAGGGTATCTGTGATGGTACCTGGCCAGGGTATCTGTGATGGTATCTGGCCAGGGTATCTGTGACGGTACCTGGCCAGGGTATCTGTGACGGTATCTGGCCAGGGTATCTGTGTGTGATGGTATCTGGCCAGGGTATCTGTGTGTGATGGTATCTGGCCAGGGTATCTGTGTGATGGTATCTGGCCAGGGTATCTGTGTGTGATGGTATCTGGCCAGGGTATCTGTGTGTGATGGTATCTGGCCAGGGTATCTGTGTGTGATGGTATCTGGCCAGGGTATCTGTGTGTGATGGTATCTGGCCAGGGTATATATGTGACGGTATCTGGCCAGGGTATATGTCTGTGATGGTATCTGGCCAGTGTATCTGTGTGTGATGGTATTTGGCCAGGGTATATGTGATGTTGGTGATCTGGTATATTGTGTGTTCTTGTCCAGGGAATCTACCGTGTGAACGGGTCTAAGTCTCGTGTGGAGAAGCTGTGTCAGGCGTTTGAGAACGGCAAGGACCTGGTTGAGCTCTCTGACCTCTCACCCCACGACATCGGCAACGTGCTCAAACTCTACCTGAGACAGGTGGGACAGTTTTAAATTCAAATGGGGATAAAGAACATCCTTGTTTTACACCACTAGATCGTTCTAATATAATAATGTACAACCCATTTCCCAAAGATATTGATTGATTTCTCGATTGATTTGTATCTTCTGTAGTTACCAGAGCCGCTGATCCTGTACCGTTACTATAATGACTTCATCGGATTGGCCAAGGAGAGCCAGAGGGTGATCATCGAAGAGAAGGCTGCAGCCAGGGCCCTCCAGGACCAGGGGCGGCCAGGGGGAGAACAACCCCGACCAGGAGGCACCCAGCCTGGGGTAGAGGGAGAGCAGTCTCCCCTGAGAACCAGCCAGCCTGGAGGAGACCAGCCCAGTATCAAACTCAATCGAGTCATCTTTAAGATTAGAGACCTGTTACGACAGCTACCTCCTGCAAACTACAAGACCCTACGGTTCCTCGTCGCACACCTACACAGGTAAGAGATGGGTATATACACCTACACTACAGAACCCTTTCCTCATAGCTCACCTACACAGGTAAGAGATGGGTAGAAATGCACCAAACCAAGGTTATTGTAGTTTTCTGTTTTATATTTGTTTTGTATTTCTAATCGTTTATAAAAATGTTTCAGTTTTCTGACTTGATTTTCTAGGTTTTATTCAGTTTTAGTTTAATAAAAACATTCCTATTTCATTTTTTTCTATAATTTAATTTCAGTTGTTGTGTTAGAGACAGAAAGTAGCTTCTGCATGGGAGCCTCGGAGTAAGTTATGTGTTTTGGGCAGGATGTCGGATTCTCTTGGACATTTCCCGATGCAAAACCTTTGCAGTGGTTTTAGTGAAGGTAGATGATGTAAACTAGTCATTTGCAAAATGCACTCCTTTAAAAATAACTTCTGTGTTCTCCATCTAGCTAGCTAGCTACTACTTTGCTACTACTTTGTGTCGGGGATGTTGACGCCAGGGTAGCAAGCTGATAAGGCAGTGACTCGCTTCCATGTTCCATAGAGATGTATAAGAGATCATTATATGGAAATAACCCATTTATGCATGGACATTGCTATTGAGGGCTTCCACCATTTTAAAGTAGTCAACTGGGTGGGGGTTTCCTATGGGTTGAGAGTGATCAGCCAATGATCAGAGAATGTTGTCTTCTTCAAATTGGTTTGCCAAGTTTGTAAATGTCTTTAAGCTGTATCACCGCCATCTAGTGGCTACAATAAATTAATGACACAAGAATTGGTTTAGTACTCCAGCACTGCAGGCTGAAAAGACAGTGCTTGCACTTTTTACTGAGATTAGTGTTCTGCACAGCCATGACATCATTCTGCCTTTGCTGGCATGTCTTACCTTTTTCTATTTGAAGACAGTGCACATCGTGTTACAGGACGACTAGCAGAGTTACGCTGACTAACTATTAGTATGAACGGTGATATCGAAGACGGTTCAGTAGTTTAGAAACTCTGGGGCCAGGTGTTCCTGCTACCTCAGTTGTTTAGAAACTCTGGGGCCAGGTGTTCCTACTACCTCAGTGGTTTAGTAACTCTGGGGCCAGGTGTTCCTGCTACCTCAGTGGTTTAGAAACTCTGGGGCCAGGTGTTCCTGCTACCTCAGTATTTTAGAAACTCTGGGGCCAGGTGTTCCTGCTACCTCAGTATTTTAGAAACTCTGGGGCCAGGTGTTCCTGCTACCTCAGTGGTTTAGTAACTCTGGGGCCAGGTGTTACTGCTACCTCAGTGGTTTAGTAACTCTGGGGCCAGGTGTTCCTGCTACCTCAGTGGTTTAGTAACTCTGGGGCCAGGTGTTCCTGCTACCTCAGTGGTTTAGTAACTCTGGGGCCAGGTGTTACTGCTACCTCAGTGGTTTAGTAACTCTGGGGCCAGGTGTTCTTGCTACCTCAGTAGTTTAGTAACTCTGGGGCCAGGTGTTCCTGCTACCTCAGTGGTTTAGTAACTCTGGGGCCAGGTGTTCCTGCTACCTCAGTGGTTTAGAAACTCTGGGGCCAGGTGTTCCTGCTACCTCAGTAGTTTAGAAACTCTAAACTACTGGGATTCGCTCAGAATTTGAATTGATTATCATTTCTCAGTAAATCCCCCCCCCCCCTCCAAGTCCCAAACAGTCCCACACTGTTACCAGGCTCTACGTCTGGAACAGTGTTACATTGTGATCTCTATACATCTCTATGGCTGGAACAGTGTCACATTGTGATCTCTATACATCTCTATGGCTGGAACAGTGTCACGTTGTGATCTCTATACATCTCTATGGCTGGAACATTGTTATATTTACATTTAAGTCATTTAGCAGACGCTCTTATCCAGAGCGACTTACAAGTACATACATTCATACTTTTTTTTGGTACTTTTTTGTACTTTCTTTTTGTTATGTGATCTCTATACATCTCTATGGCTGGAACAGTGTTATGTGATCTCTATACATCTCTATGGCTGGAACATTGTGGAAGGCAGCCAGTCTGTCTAGACTAGATACAGTGTTATGTGATCTCTATACATCTCTATGGCTGGAACAGTGTTATGTGATCTCTATACATCTCTATGGCTGGAACATTGTGGAAGGCAGCCAGTCTGTCTAGACTAGATACAGTGTTATGTGATCTCTATACATCTCTATGGCTGGAACATTGTGGAAGGCAGCCAGTCTGTCTAGACTAGATACAGTGTTATGTGATCTCTATACATCTCTATGGCTGGAACAGTGTTATGTGATCTCTATACATCTCTATGGCTGGAACATTGTGGAAGGCAGCCAGTCTGTCTAGACTAGATACAGTGTTATGTGATCTCTATACATCTCTATGGCTGGAACATTGTGGAAGGCAGCCCGTCTGTCTGGACTAGATACAGTGTTATGTGATCTCTATACATCTCTATGGCTGGAACATTGTGGAAGGCAGCCAGTCTGTCTAGACTAGATACAGTGTTATGTGATCTCTATACATCTCTATGGCTGGAACATTGTGGAAGGCAGCCCGTCTGTCTGGACTAGATACAGGGTTATGTGATCTCTATACATCTCTATGGCTGGAACATTGTGGAAGGCAGCCAGTCTGTCTAGACTAGATACAGTGTTATGTGATCTCTATACATCTCTATGGCTGGAACATTGTGGAAGGCAGCCAGTCTGTCTAGACTAGATACAGTGTTATGTGATCTCTATACATCTCTATGGCTGGAACATTGTGGAAGGCAGCCCGTCTGTCTAGACTAGATACAGTGTTATGTGATCTCTATACATCTCTATGGCTGGAACATTGTGGAAGGCAGCCCGTCTGTCTAGACTAGATACAGTGTTATGTGATCTCTATACATCTCTATGGCTGGAACATTGTGGAAGGCAGCCCATCTGTCTGGACTAGATACAGGGTTATGTGATCTCTATACATCTCTATGGCTGGAACATTGTGGAAGGCAGCCCGTCTGTCTGGACTAGATACAGGGTTATGTGATCTCTATACATCTCTATGGCTGGAACATTGTGGAAGGCAGCCCGTCTGTCTGGACTAGATACAGGGTTATGTGATCTCTATACATCTCTATGGCTGGAACATTGTGGAAGGCAGCCCGTCTGTCTGGACTAGATACAGTGTTATGTGATCTCTATACATCTCTATGGCTGGAACATTGTGGAAGGCAGCCCGTCTGTCTGGACTAGATACAGGGTTATGTGATCTCTATACATCTCTATGGCTGGAACATTGTGGAAGGCAGCCCGTCTGTCTGGACTAGATACAGGGTTATGTGATCTCTATACATCTCTATGGCTGGAACAGTGTGGAAGGCAGCCCGTCTGTCTGGACTAGATACAGGGTTATGTGATCTCTATACATCTCTATGGCTGGAACATTGTGGAAGGCAGGCAGTCTGTCTAGACTAGATACAGTGTTATGTGATCTCTATACATCTCTATGGCTGGAACATTGTGGAAGGCAGCCAGTCTGTCTAGACTAGATACAGGGTTATGTGATCTCTATACATCTCTATGGCTGGAACATTGTGGAAGGCAGCCCGTCTGTCTGGACTAGATACAGGGTTATGTGATCTCTATACATCTCTATGGCTGGAACATTGTGGAAGGCAGCCCGTCTGTCTGGACTAGATACATGGTTATGTGATCTCTATACATCTCTATGGCTGGAACATTGTGGAAGGCAGCCCGTCTGTCTGGACTAGATACAGGGTTATGTGATCTCTATACATCTCTATGGCTGGAACATTGTGGAAGGCAGCCCGTCTGTCTGGACTAGATACAGGGTTATGTGATCTCTATGCATCTCTATGGCTGGAACAGTGTTATGTGATCTCTATACATCTCTATGGCTGGAACAGTGTTATGTGATCTCTATACATCTCTATGGCTGGAACATTGTGGAAGGCAGCCCGTCTGTCTGGACTAGATACAGGGTTATGTGATCTCTATAGATCTCTATGGCTGGAACATTGTGGAAGGCAGCCCGTCTGTCTGGACTAGATACAGTGTTATGTGATCTCTATGCATCTCTATGGCTGGAACATTGTGGAAGGCAGCCCGTCTGTCTGGACTAGATACAGGGTTATGTGATCTCTATACATCTCTATGGCTGGAACATTGTGGAAGGCAGCCCGTCTGTCTGGACTAGATACAGGGTTATGTGATCTCTATACATCTCTATGGCTGGAACATTGTGGAAGGCAGCCCGTCTGTCTGGACTAGATACAGGGTTATGTGATCTCTATACATCTCTATGGCTGGAACATTGTGGAAGGCAGCCCGTCTGTCTAGACTAGATACAGTGTTATGTGATCTCTATACATCTCTATGGCTGGAACATTGTGGAAGGCAGCCCGTCTGTCTGGACTAGATACAGGGTTATGTGATCTCTATACATCTCTATGGCTGGAACATTGTGGAAGGCAGCCCGTCTGTCTAGACTAGATACAGTGTTATGTGATCTCTATACATCTCTATGGCTGGAACATTGTGGAAGGCAGCCCGTCTGTCTAGACTAGATACAGTGTTATGTGATCTCTATACATCTCTATGGACTAGATACAGTGCCTTCAGAAAGGATTCACACCCCTTGACTTTTTCCACAGTTTGTTGTGTTACATCCTGAATTTAAAATGGATTAAATGGAGATGTTGTGTCACTGATCTACACACAACAGCCCCTAATGTCAAAGTGGAATTATGTTTTTAGAAATGTTTACAAATTTGAAATAAAAATGAAAATCTGAAATGTTTTGAATCAATAAGTGTTCAACCTCTTTGTCAAGGCAAGCCTAAATAAGTTCAGGAGTAGACATTTGCTTAACAAGTCACATAATAAGTTGCTTGGACTCGGTGTTCAATAATAGTGTTTAACATGATTTCTGAATGACTACCTCATCTCTGTACCCCACACATACAATTATCTGTAAGGTCCCTCAGTCGAGCAGTGAATTTCAAACACAGATTCAACACAGGTGAGGAAGGAAACCGCTCAGAGATTTCACCATGAGGCCAATGGGGACTTTAAAACAGTTAGAGAGTTTAATGGCTGTGATACGAGAACACTGAAGATGGATCATCAACACTGTAGTTACTCCACAATACTAAACTAAATGACAGAGTGAAAAGAAGGAAGCCTGTACAGATAGAAAATATTCAAAAACATGCATCCTGTTTGCAATCGGGCACTAAAGTGAAATTGCAAAAAATGTGTCAAAGAAATTAACTTTACAAAGTGTTGGGGGGTGAATCCAACATAACACTGAGTACCACTCTTCATTTTTTCAAGCATCGTGGCGGCTCCATCATGTTATGGGTATGCTTGTCATCATGGACTAAATCTAACAATTTTATACAAAACATTTGTAGAGGTATAATTTACTCAAACACACAGGCACAATCCTAGAGGAAAACCTGGTTCAGTCTGCTTTCCACCAGACACTGGGAGATGAATTCACCTTTTCAGCAGGACAACAACCTGAAACACAAGGCCAAATATACACTGGAGTTGCTTACAAGACGATGTTGAATGTTTCTCGAGTGGCTTAGATACAGTTTTGACCTAAAACGGCTTGAAAATCTATGGCAAGACCTGAAAATGGCTGTCAAGAAATGATCAACAATACAACTTGACAGAGCTTAAAGAATTTTATAAAGAATAATGTGCAAATATTGTACAATCCAGGTGTGCAAAGCTCTTAGAGACTTACCCAGAAAGACTCACAGCTGTAATCACTGCCAAAGGTCATTCTGACAAGTATTAACTCAGGGGTGTGAATACTTAAGTAAATGAGAGATCTGTTTTTTATTTTCATTTTAATAAATGTGAGGGGAAAAATCTGAATGTTTTCCCTTTCATTATGGGGTATTGTATGTAGATGGGTGAGGGGGGAAAAGGCTGTAACGTGGAATACATCAAGCAGTATCCCTTTCTGACTGTATGTTGTCGACACCAATCTCTCCCCTCCCCCAGAGACAGATATTAGGAAATCATATCCTTCACCTGTAAATATTATATATATATACATTATTATTATTAATATTATTCTTAATCGGTTAATATTGTATTAATATGTACCTCTCAGAGTGACAGAGCAGGCGGAGGAAAACAAGATGACAGCCAGTAACCTGGGCATTATTTTCGGCCCTACGCTGGTCAAACCACGACAGACTGATGCAGAGGTTTCCCTGTCTTCTCTGGTTGATTACCCTTACCAGGTGAGTACCTGTAGACTAACCCTTACCAGGTGAGTACCTGTAGACTAACCCTTACCAGGTGAGTACCTGTAGACTAACCCTTACCAGGTTAGTACCTGTAGACTAACCCTTACCAGGTGAGTACCTGTAGACTACCCCTACCAGGTGAGTTCCTGTAAACTTACCCTTACCAGGTGAGTACCTGTAGACTACCCCTACCAGGTGAGTTCCTGTAAACTTACCCTTACCAGGTGAGTACCTGTAGACTACCCCTACCAGGTGAGTTCCTGTAAACTTACCCTTACCAGGTGAGTACCTGTAGACTAACCCTACCAGGTGTGTACCTGGGGACTAACCCTTACCAGGTGTGTACCTGGGGACTAACCCTTACCAGGTGTGTACCTGGGGACTAACCCTTACCAGGTGTGTACCTGGGGACTAACCCTACCAGGTGTGTACCTGGGGACTAACCCTACCAGGTGTGTACCTGGGGACTAACCCTACCAGGTGTGTACCTGGGGACTAACCCTACCAGGTGTGTACCTGGGGACTCGTTATCCAGTCTATGACCAATCAATAACTCTTGTAATGAAAAGCGCTGTGTAAATGAAATGTATTGTTATGAAAAGTGTTGCCTGTGACTTTTACAAATCAAAATGGTCACCTTAGTTTTTGCTCCTTTATTCACTGATGACTTGTATCCTCCCAGGCACTGATGGTGGAGTTGCTGGTACGTCACTTCCAGATGATCTTTGACGTGGCCAGCACCGTCTCCTCTTCCTCCTCACCCACCTCCACGGCGGACCAGACCTCCACCTCCACGGCGGACCAGACCTCCACCTCCACGGCGGACCAGACCTCCACCTCCACGGCGGAACAGACCTCCACCCGACTCACCCTTCAGGAGGAGCAGAGACTCAACCGTCGCTCCGCCTCCCTGCTCGACATCAAGGAGGTGAGGAGGTCCAAGTGTCTTGAATGATTCAATAATTTCTGCAAATCCGACCCATTGCAGAGGAGATGAACTGGAGTCTGAGGAAACCCACATCACTTTAGGGGTTATTTATTATATCAATCAAAGGTGGCAATTGTAAAGGGCGGACAAGGTTGTACGGGGCGGACAGGGTTGTACGGGGCGGGCAGGGTTGTACGGGGCGGACGAGGTTGTACGGGGCGGGCAGGGTTGTACGGGGCGGGCAGGGTTGTACGGGGCGGACGAGGTTGTACGGGGCGGGCAGGGTTGTACGGGGCGGGCAGGGTTGTACGGGGCGGACGAGGTTGTACGGGGCGGGCAGGGTTGTACGGGGCGGGCAGGGTTGTACGGGGCGGGCAGTGTTGTACGGGGCGGGCAGTGTTGTACGGGGCGGGCAGGGTTGTACGGGGCGGGCAGGATTGTACGGGGCGGGCAGGGTTGTACGGGGCGGGCAGTGTTGTACGGGGCGGGCAGTGTTGTACGGGGCGGGCAGGGTTGTACGGGGCGGGCAGGATTGTACGGGGCGGGCAGGGTTGTACGGGGCGGGCAGGGTTGTACGGGGCGGGCAGGATTGTACGGGGCGGGCAGGGTTGTACGGGGCGGGCAGGGTTGTACGGGGCGGGCAGGGTTGTACGGGGCGGGCAGTGTTGTACGGGGCGGGCAGGGTTGTACGGGGCGGGCAGGGTTGTACGGGGCGGGCAGGGTTGTACGGGGCGGGCAGTGTTGTACGGGGCGGGCAGTGTTGTACGGGGCGGGCAGGGTTGTACGGGGCGGGCAGGATTGTACGGGGCGGGCAGGGTTGTACGGGGCGGGCAGGGTTGTACGGGGCGGGCAGGATTGTACGGGGCGGGCAGGGTTGTACGGGGCGGGCAGGGTTGTACGGGGCGGGCAGGGTTGTACGGGGCGGGCAGGGTTGTACGGGGCGGGCAGGGTTGTATTTAAAGATTCACCACCTTGGTAAGAATCAATTGACTGTTTGGCTTTGTTGTGGGTCTTTGTCGTTCCTAAACCTTTTGGCTTGTTTCCAAGCAGAGCACCGAAGTCTACAAGAGACACTCGTCGGTCATCCCATCCTCTCATATCCTGGATGAGGTGAAGACAGGAAGGACCGGACCAGACAGGAGAGAGTTAACAGCCCTGGAGAGACTCAACGGCGTCGGCTCTGCTGCTGGTTCTCCCAAGGTTTGTTTCTGAGTGAGAGAGTTAGTTAGTTATGAAATGTATTTCACAGGGACAGTGCATATTAATCATCATTGCAACATCTACAGGTTCAACATCATTGCTAAAGTGTCAGAGTTAGGAATCAGCAACGAAGCTCATTTCTGTCTGTTTTGTCCCATAGGTACAGAGGTCTACCCTTGTGTTTGGTCGTCCCAGCATCAATCTCTCCTCCTCTACCTCCTCTACGGCCCCTCGGGTCCAACTTCGCACCCAGCGCTCTAGAATACTGTTCCGACCAATCAGCATGCCCTTGGAGCGCCTGCCCCTCCCCACCCCCTCCCAGGTCAACACCCATCACTTTAATAGTTTTTTTTTTTAGGACAATATACTGGAATTGTCTTCTGATGGTTTTTAATGTGGTGTAGTATTGTTCTTTTTCATTTCTGTGGCTGTAAGTATGATACAGCGACAGTATTTCCCGTCATGAGGATTAATAAAGTACAATCTCATCTCTCAGGTCGTTGAGAGGAACAGCAACGACGCCGCCATGTTGGATCCCACCACTGACTCCATCATGGAGTCGGCCGAACCGGAGAAGGAAAAGCCTCGGATTGGTGAGGGGTCAAGGGTCAGTACCTATTTTATCACACCCTTCAATCCCCAGGTCGTGCAGCGTAGGACCTGGGATAGGAAGTATAAACACTACGATGTCACGCCACGCACCGCCATGATCATGGCTAATTTACCGCCTGCCGGTACTGGCCCCGGAACACAGCCGACAGGGAAGCAGCCGACGATGCCGACACAACTGTCCGTGTCTGGGCCGACTAGCTCTGCTCTCCCATCCAGTGGTAGTGTCGGCACCATATTACCCAACAGCCCGGTGTCGGTGAAGGCTGGCCAGACGTCCAGAAGAGACAGAGAGGAGACTAAGGACAGGCCTAACTCTGCTGCTGGAGGTGATGGGGAGACAAGAACATCTACCAACTCCCCCATAGCGTTCAGACAACCAAGGAATCTGCAGCCTCCGCCCGGAACCTTCTACAAGCCTCCTGGTTCTTCAGGCACGAGAGGCTGGCCATCATCAAGTACCTCTGGGACCACTAGCCCCATCAATATGTCCCCAACTTCTACTGTTAAAACCTCTTCCCCGACTTTTCCTAATGTTAAAACCTCTTCCCCGACCTCTCCGACCTCTCCTACTGTTAAAACCTCTTCCCCGACCTCTCCGACCTCTCCTACTGTTAAAACCTCTTCCCCGACCTCTCCGACCTCTCCTACTGTTAAAACCTCTTCCCCGACCTCTCCGACCTCTCCTACTGTTAAAACCTCTTCCCTGACCTCTCCGACCTCTCCTACTGTTAAAACCTCTTCCCCGACCTCTCCGACCTCTCCTACTGTTAAAACCTCTTCCCCGACCTCTCCTACTGTTAAAACCTCTTCCCCGACTTCTCCTACTGTTAAAACCTCTTCTCCGACCTCTCCTACTGTTAAAACCTCTTCCCCGACCTCTCCGACCTCTCCTACTGTTAAAACCTCTTCCCCGACCTCTCCTAATGTTAAAACCTCTTCCCTGACCTCTCCGACCTCTCCTACTGTTAAAACCTCTTCCCCGACCTCTCCTACTGTTAAAACCTTTTCCCCGACCTCTCCGACCTCTCCTACTGTTAAAACCTCTTCCCCGACCTCTCCTACTGTTAAAACCTCTTCCCCGACTTCTCCTACTGTTAAAACCTCTTCCCCGACCTCTCCTACTGTTAAAACCTCTTCCCCGACCACTTCTACTGTTAAAACCTCTTCCCCGACCTCTCCTACTGTTAAAACCTCTTCCCCGACTTCTCCTACTGTTAAAACCTCTTCCCCGACCTCTCCTACTGTTAAAACCTCTTCCCCGACCTCTCCTACTGTTAAAACCTCTTCCCCGACCTCTCCTACTGTTAAAACCTCTTCCCCGACCTCTCCGACCTCTCCTAATGTTAAAACCTCTTCCTCAACTTCTCCTACTGCTCTCCTCCTCCTCGCTTCCTCCCGTTCCTCCACCATTACTTTCTCCTCTACCCCTATGGTTACCACCGCCACCCTTCAGACCTCAAACCTCGCCATACACTGTCCACAGGACTCAGTGGACAGCTCTGTTAGTGTTGACCCTGAGGTTAAAACCTCCGCTGACCTTCCACCTCCCCGGTCCCCTCCCCCCAGCAGCCCAGAGGACCTCAGCCCCACTGAGGCCAAACCGCCGCACCAAAGACTGAGACCCCGGCCCAAACCCAGCGCTCCCGGCGAGGCCCACTTTGTCTGAACCGTGATGTCGTCACACACAGCTGGGGACACAGAAAACAACAACAGAGTTGGCCAAGACTGCCATGATAAAGGTCACGTTCCTCCCGACGACATTGCAGACGATCTCACAACACCTGAAATAGGTACTATCAGCTAACCACGTCATATGATATAGCCGTCTGATGCCCAACTGCACAGTCCCGTGACGTGGCACACCACCATAGGCAGTCATTACTTTGCATCAACCGATCTCTTTCCTCCCTTTGCGTGGCTCTAGGGAACAGGGGTGATTATTGGGGGGGGAAAACCCCAACAGTGGCAGTCTTGAATTACTGTTGACGTCTGTAAGCAGGAAGTCTCCCCACTGTGGATGATGTCATATTGCCGAGTCTACTTTTACAGCCAAAACCCCGTTTTTATATATATGTGTGTGTCTGTAAATCATTTCTACAGTGTGTATCTCTGTGCCAGATTGTATATTGGGAAAATAACTATTATTTTGATGTCAGAAGGAGTGTAAAAAGGTAGAACAGAAAAGTGTTACCTACATGTGTTTTAATATATTGTATCGATGGGCCAGTAACCGAAAGGTTGCTGGATCGAATCCCCGAGTTGACAAGGTAAAAATCGCCTCTGAACAAAACAGTTAACCCACTGTTCCCCGGGCGCCGAAGACTTGGATGTCGATTAAGGCAGCCCCCCCCGCACCTCTCTGATTCAGAGGGGGTTGGGTTAAATGCAGAAGACACATTTCAGTTGAATGCATTCAGTTGTACAACTGACTAGGTATCCCCCTTTCCATGTTCTATGATGAAGTCAGAACAAACAGACACATCAGCAGAGGCTGGTCCATCCTAATCAAATATACTTCTCTAAGTACTATACAGAATCCCACCATCTGCAATTCATTGAGTTCTGTGTCAATATTGTCTGATGTCCTGGTCAACACTCCCCGTTACATCTGATGTCCTGGTCAACACTGAACTGTTACATCTGATGTCCTGGTCAACACTCCCCGTTACATCTGATGTCCTGGTCAACACTGAACTGTTACATCTGATGTCCTGGTCAACACTGAACTGTTACATCTGATGTCCTGGTCAACACTGCCCGTTACATCTGATGTCCTGGTCAACACTGCCCGTTACACCTGATGTCCTGGTCAACACTGCCCGTTACATCTGATGTCCTGGTCAACACTGAACTGTTACATCTG
Organism: Salvelinus namaycush; assembly: GCF_016432855.1. Taxonomy (NCBI): domain Eukaryota; kingdom Metazoa; phylum Chordata; class Actinopteri; order Salmoniformes; family Salmonidae; genus Salvelinus; species Salvelinus namaycush. The sequence continues at coordinate 36,334,962 of NC_052331.1, forward strand.
ATGTCCTGGTCAACACTGCCCGTTACATCTGATGTCCTGGTCAACACTGAACTGTTACATCTGATGTCCTGGTCAACACTGCCCGTTACACCTGATGTCCTGGTCAACACTGCCCGTTACATCTGATGTCCTGGTCAACACTGAACTGTTATATCTGATGTCCTGGTCAACACTGCCTGTTACATCTGATGTCCTGGTCAACACTGAACTGTTACATCTGATGTCCTGGTCAACACTGCCCGTTACACCTGATGTCCTGGTCAACACTGAACTGTTATATCTGATGTCCTGGTCAACACTGCCTGTTACATCTGATGTCCTGGTCAACACTGAACTGTTACATCTGATGTCCTGGTCAACACTGAACTGTTACATCTGATGTCCTGGTCAACACTGCCTGTTACATTTTTGAATTAGTTACAAATATATTCTATATATATTCGTTTTTTGGGGGGGGGGGGGGGGTTCCAAGAAGGAACTGGAACTTAAACCAAGTTACTCTTCTCAATGAAATCATGTAATCAGTTCTTGAAGTCATGTTCGAGAGAAACAAGGAATTAGTTCTATTGGGAATGAAATACAATTTTTGTTTTGTACAATTAATTATACAGTGCAGGAAATGTTGTCATGTTCTGGATGTAGGGATCTGATTTATATCCACATGATGCACTTACTTAATCCAGGTCCAATGTTTTTACAAGCTTTTCATTTGTATTATTGCGCAGTGAATGGATGGAAGCCTTTTTAAAAAATGTTTTTATTTTACCCATAATCCTGTTCAGGTTTAGCATCTGATACTTCATGTCACCTTTTTTTTTTGTTATGTACCTGTTTACGTTTTATATACGTTACTTTGAAACTGCACGTTTTGTTGCAGTGAATTATTTTAAATGTCTTGTGACCATACAAAAACATCTTGCATCACATTTTAAAAGTGTAGTTGAAACTTTACTTGAGTGTTGACATTTTATGTTGTTATTAGCAAATGTCCAATTTCTGTCATTAACAATTAACATACAGAGCCTTCAGAAAGTGTTCACACCCCTTGACTTTTACCACATTTTGTTACAACCTGGATTTAATAAAGATTTTTTTGACACAGGCCTACTACACACAATGTATGTTTTTTTATTTCTACAAACTAATTTCAAATGAAAATCTGAAATGTCTTGAGTCAATAAGTATTCAACCCCTTTGAAACATCACATCCCCCAGTAGAATACAAGGGTTAAAATCAGCAACACAATATGAATCATCACATCTCGATATGAATCATCAGCATCTCAGTGTGAATCATCACATCCCCCAGTAGAATACAAGGGTTAAAATCAGCAACACAATATGAATCATCACATCTCGATATGAATCATCAGCATCTCAATGTGAATCATCACATCCCCCAGTAGAATACAAGGGTTAAAATCAGCAACACAATATGAATCATCACATCTCGATATGAATCATCAGCATCTCAATGTGAATCATCACATCCCCCAGTAGAATACAGGTTAAAATCAGCAACACAATATGAATCATCTCGATATGAATCATCAGCATCTCAATGTGAATCATCACATCCCCCAGTAGAATACAGGTTAAAATCAGCAACACAATATGAATCATCTCGATATGAATCATCAGCATCTCAATGTGAATCATCACATCCCCCAGTAGAATACAGGTTAAAATCAGCAACACAATATGAATCATCTCGATATGAATCATCAGCATCTCAATGTGAATCATCACATCCCCCAGTAGAATACAGGTTAAAATCAGCAACACAATATGAATCATCTCAATATGAATCATCAGCACGCCTAAATAAGTTGAGGACTAACATTTTTGCTTAACAAGTCACATAAGTTGCATGGGACTCACTCTGTATGCAATAATAATGATTTTTGAATGACTACCTCATCTCTGTACCCCACACATATACAATTATCTGTATAAGCATTCAACAGGGATGCTGGCCCATGTCGACTCCAATGCTTCCCACAGTTGTGTCCAGTTGTCTGGATTTCCTTTGGGTGGTGGACCATTCTTGATACACACAGGGAACTGTTGAGGGTGAAAATCCTGTTGCTGGACGCTGCTTGGGCCTGATGGATGTATCCCATAATCGAATGGCCTGTGCTACCTGGGACTCTTCATCTGTCTGTGTTTTAATGGTCTGTGCTACCTGGGACTCTTCATCTGTCTGTATTTTAATGGTCTGTGCTACCTGGGACTCTTCATCTGTCTGTGTTTTAATGGTCTGTGCTACCTGGGACTCTTCATCTGTCTGTGTTTTAATGGTCTGTGCTACCTGGGACTCTTCATCTGTCTGTATTTTAATGGTCTGTGCTACCTGGGACTCTTCATCTGTCTGTATTTTAATGGTCTGTGCTACCTGGGACTCTTCATCTGTCTGTGTTTTAATGGTCTGTGCTACCTGGGACTCTTCATCTGTCTGTATTTTAATGGTCTGTGCTACCTGGGACTCTTCATCTGTCTGTATTTTAATGGTCTGTGTTACCTGGGACTCTTCATCTGTCTGTATTTTAATGGTCTGTGCTACCTGGGACTCTTCATCTGTCTGTATTTTAATGGTCTGTGTTACCTGGGACTCTTCATCTGTCTGTATTTTAATGGTCTGTGTTACCTGGGACTCTTCATCTGTCTGTGTTTTAATGGTCTGTGTTACCTGGGACTCTTCATCTGTCTGTGTTTTAATGGTCTGTGTTACCTGGGACTCTTCATCTGTCTGTGTTTTAATGGTCTGTGTTACCTGGGACTCTTCATCTGTCTGTATTTTAATGGTCTGTGTTACCTGGGACTCTTCATCTGTCTGTATTTTAATGGTCTGTGTTACCTGGGACTCTTCATCTGTCTGTATTTTAATGGTCTGTGTTACCTGGGACTCTTCATCTGTCTGTGTTTTAATGGTCTGTGCTACCTGGGACTCTTCATCTGTCTGTATTTTAATGGTCTGTGTTACCTGGGACTCTTCATCTGTCTGTATTTTAATGGTCTGTGTTACCTGGGACTCTTCATCTGTCTGTGTTTTAATGGTCTGTGCTACCTGGGACTCTTCATCTGTCTGTATTTTAATGGTCTGTGTTACCTGGGACTCTTCATCTGTCTGTATTTTAATGGTCTGTGTTACCTGGGACTCTTCATCTGTCTGTATTTTAATGGTCTGTGTTACCTGGGACTCTTCATCTGTCTGTATTTTAATGGTCTGTGTTACCTGGGACTTACCTACCGAGGAAGTCGTCTCCATTTGCTTCTCCTCATCCATCTTGTAGTGGAGTAGACGGAGGCCTGCCCTGAATGCCTCTGCTGATCCTACAGCTATTGTATGCAGTAGTCATGTGCCAATGAACCAAAGTGATACTGTTAGCACTGAGGCGGTGTGCCCTAGTAGGAAGTCCACTGTGTGCAGCCCTCCCTGCACTAACATAAATAACATGAGAATGTCTACTTCTGCTAAGCTTCCCAGTAAAAGCAATGCAAACTGTCCAGGTCAAATAGAGTAGAGCCATGAGGTGTTGCTGTTTATTGAAACCAGGTTTGCTGTTTATTTGAGCAATATGGAAGGAAGTTCCATGCAATAAGGGCTCTATATAATACTGTACACTTTCTTGAATTTGTTCTGGACCTGGGGACTATGAAAAGACCCCTGGTGGCATGTCTGGTGGGGTAAGTGTGTGTGTCAGAGCTGTGTGTAAGTTGACTATGCAAACAATTTGGGATTTTAAACACATGAAATGTTTCTTATAAAAAGAAGTGATGCAGTCCGTCTCTCCTCAACTCTTAGCCAAGAGAGACTGGCGTGCATAGTATTAATATGAGCCCTCTGATTACAATTAAGAGCAAAACGTGGCGCTCTGTTCTGGGCCAGCTGCAGGTTAACTAGGTCTTACCTTGCAGCACTGGACCACACAACTGGACAGTAATCAAGATTAGACAAAACTAGAGTCTGCAGAACTTGCTTTTTGGAGTGTGGTGTCAAAAAAGCAGTGCATCTCTTTATTACAGCTAGACCTCTCCCCATCTTTGCAACCATTAAATCTATATGTTTTGACCATGACAGTTTACAATCTCAGGTAACGCCAAGTAATTCAGTCACCTCAACTTGTTCAGCAGCCATGCCATTCATTACCATATTCAGCTGAGGTCTAGCACTTAAGGAATGATTTGTACCAAATACAATGCTCTTAGTTTTAGAGATGTTCAGGACCAGTTTATTACTGGCCACTCATTCCAAAACTGACTCCAGCTCTTTGTTAAGCTTTATTTGGATGTTTAACACATATATTTTCAAGAATGTTAAATGTTTGAATTTGGTATTTTTGAATTTCGCGCTCTGCAATTTCACCGGATGTTGGCCAGGTGGGACGCGAGGTTGAAAATGCCAGGTTATGGTCAGTAATATCAAAGGCTGCATTGAAATCTAACAGTATATCTCCCACAATCTTATTATCAATTTCTTTCAACCAGTCATCAGTCATTTGTGTCATTGTATTTGGTCAAACACAATTTTTTCCAACAGTTTGCTAAGAGCTGGCAGCAAGCTGATAAGTCTGCTGTTTGAACCAGTAAAGGCCGCTTTACCACTCTTGGGTAGTGGAATTACTTTGGCTTCCCTCCAGGCCTGAGGACAAAGACTTTCCTCTCATCTCAGATTAACGATATGACAGATAGGAGTGCCTATAGAGTTAGCTACCATCCTCAGTGGCTTTCCATCTAAGTTGTCAATGCCAGGAGGTTTGTCATTATTGATTGTTAACACTCATTTTTCCACCTCTCCCACACTAACTTAACAAAATTCAAACGTGCACTGCTTTTCTTTCATTATTAGTTTTTTTATACATGAATATAACTGCTCACTGTTCACTGTGGGCATTTCCTGCCTAAGTTTGCCCACTTTGCCAGTGAAATAATCATAAAAATAATTGGCAACATCAAATGGTTTTGTGATGAATAAGCCATCTGATTTGATGAAAGATGGAGTTGAATGTGTCTTTCTGACCATAATTTCTTTTAAAGTACTACAAAGTTTTTTTTCCATCATTCTTTATATCATTGATCTTGGCTTCATAATAAAGTGATTTCTTCTTGTTGGGTTTCATATTTCATACATATACATATAGACAACATATTCTAATAGACTACATATTCATATATTCTACATATTCATATAGACTACATATTCTAATAGACTACATATTCTAATAGACTACATATTCATATAGACTACATATTCTACATATTCTAATAGACTACATATTCTAATAGACTACATATTCATATATTCTACATATTCATATAGACTACATATTCTAATAGACTACATATTCATATAGACTACATATTCATATAGTCTACATATTCTAATAGACTACATATTCTAATAGACTACATATTCATATAGACTACATATTCTAATAGACTATATATTCTACATATTCATATAGTCTACATATTCATATATTCTACATATTCTAATAGACTACATATTCATATAGACTATATATTCTACATATTCATATAGACTACATATTCTACATATTCTAATAGACTACATATTCTAATAGACTACATATTCATATAGACTACATATTCTAATAGACTATATATTCTACATATTCTAATAGACTACATAATCTTACCTCTTTGTTGATTGATATCTATTGAATTGTGTCCATTTTCTGTTTTAGAAAGATTTGTACAAATATAAAAAGACAGATGGTATCATCATAAAAACAATATAAATTTAAATCATTTAATGGACAAACCTTACCTTAGATTATGGAGTTCTTTACATGTTTCAGTTAAGTGCTCGCACCTGCTGTCCTTTCAAGTAAAAATGTTTCAGTTGGGCAGTTAGGTTCCTGCAAGATCCCCCACCAACTAAGGAGGTTCCTGCAAGATCCCCCACCAACTAAGGAGGTTCCTGTAAGATCCCCCACCAACTAAGGAGGTTCCTGCAAGATCCCCCACCAACTAAGGAGGTTCCTGCAAGATCCCCCACCAACTAAGGAGGTTCCTGCAAGATCCCCCACCAACTAAGGAGGTTCCTGCAAGATCCCCCACCAACCAAGGAGGTTCCTGCAAGATCCCCCACCAACTAAGGAGGTTCCTGCAAGATCCCCCACCAACTAAGGAGGTTCCTGCAAGATCCCCCACCAACTAAGGAGGTTCCTGCAAGATCCCCCACCAACTAAGGAGGTTCCTGCAAGATCCCCCACCAACTAAGGAGGTTCCTGCAAGATCCCCCACCAACTAAGGAGGTTCCTGCAAGATCCCCCACCAACTAAGGAGGTTCCTGCAAGATCCCCCACCAACTAAGGAGGTTCCTGCAAGACCCCCCACCAACTAAGGAGGTTCCTGCAAGACCCCCCACCAACTAAGGAGGTTCCTGCAAGATCCCCCACCAACTAAGGAGGTTCCTGCAAGATCCCCCACCAACTAAGGAGGTTCCTGCAAGATCCCCCACCAACTAAGGAGGTTCCTACAAGATCCCCCACCAACTAAGGAGGTTCCTGCAAGATCCCCCATCAACTAAGGAGGTTCCTGCAAGATCCCCCACCAACTAAGGAGGTTCCTGCAAGATCCCCCACCAACTAAGGAGGTTCCTGCAAGATCCCCCACCAACTAAGGAGGTTCCTGCAAGATCCCCCACCAACTAAGGAGGTTCCTGCAATATCCCCCACCAACTAAGGAGGTTCCTGCAAGATCCCCCACCAACTAAGGAGGTTCCTGCAAGATCCCCCACCAACTAAGGAGGTTCCTGCAAGATCCCCCACCAACTAAGGAGGTTCCTGCAAGATCCCCCACCAACTAAGGAGGTTCCTGCAAGATCCCCCACCAACTAAGGAGGTTCCTGCAAGATCCCCCACCAACTAAGGTGGCACCTCGATGAACCCCCCACCAACTAAGGAGGCACCTCGATGAACCCCCCACCAACTAAGGAGGCACCTCGATGAACCCCACCTCCTATGGGGTTCTTAGAAGAACCTTTTGGGTGCCATGTTCAGGGCCAAAAACCTAAGGTTCTTCAAAGAACTTTGAGGATCATAGATTAACCCTTGTTGAACCACACATGTTTAGAGTGTACACTCCTCAATGCCCTGCAAGAGGTTCTAACTGTCTACCCATTCAGACAAATGGACACATGCTCTGATAGAGATTTATATATAGTCACAGCCATCTTGAAACTGACTGAGGCACATTTAAAGCAGGTGTCCATCAGAAGTTATTGAAGACTCATCTCTTCAGTAGGTCCTATGATTGCGTGTAGTCTGGCCCAGGAGTGTGAAGGTGAACGGAAAGACACTGGAGCAACGAACCGCCCTTGCTGTCTCTGCCTGGCCAGTTCCCCTCTCTCCACTGGGATTCTCTGCCTCTAACCCTATTACAGGGGCTGAGTCACTGGCTTACTGGTAATCTTCCATGCCGTCCCCAGGAAGGGTGCGTCACTTGAGTGGGTTGAGTCACTGACGTGATCTTCCTGTCCGGATTGGCGCCCCCCTCGGGTTCGTGCCGTGGGGGAGATCTTCGTGGGCTATACTCAGCCTTGTCTCAGGGTAGTAAGCTTGAAGATATCCCTCTAGTGGTGTGGGTGCTGTGCTTTGGGTGGGGTGGTATCCTACCTGGTTGGCCCCTGTCCGGGGGCATCGTCGGACGGGACCACAGTGTCTCCCGACCCCTCCTATTCTCAGCCTCGAGTATTTATGCTGTAATATTTTATGTGTCGGGGGGCTAGGGTCAGTCTGTTATATCTGGAGTATTTATCCTGTCTTATCCTGTGTCCTGTGTGAATTTAAGTATGCTCCCTTTAATTCTGTCTCCCTCTCCCTCCCCTCCCGGAGGACCTGAGCCCTAGGACCATGCCTCAGGACTACCTGGCCTGATGACTCCTTGCTGTCCCCAGTCCAACTGGGCATGCTGCTGCTCCAGTTTCAACTGTTCTAACTGTGGCTATGGAACCATGACCTGTTCACCGGACGTGCTACCTTGTCCCTGACCTGCTGTTTTCAACTCTCGCTCTCTACCGCACCTGCTGTCTCTAACTCTGAATGCTCGGCTATAAAAAGCCAACTGACATTTACTCCTAAGGTGCTTACCTGTTGCACCCCCGACAACCACTGTGATTATTATTATTTGACCCTGCTGGTCATCTATGAACGTTTGAAGATCTTGTACTGTTATAATCTCCACCCGGCACAGCCAGAGGAGGACTGGCCACCCCTCAGAGCCTGGTTCCTCTCTAGGTTTCTTCCTAGGTTCCTGCCTTTCTACATAGTTATTTTCTACATCTGCATTGCTTGTTGTATTGTGGTTTTAGGCTGGGTTTCTGTACAAGCACTTTGTGACATCGGCTGATGTAAAAAGGGCTTTATAAATACATTTGATTGATTGATTGATAGACGTCAGACCAGAGCAACAGATCAGCTGTTTGCTGACCAGGTCTTCAACCCCAAAAATGCACCCTATTCACTATACAGTATAGTGCACTACTTCGGACCAGCTCTGGTCAAACGTAGTGCACTATAGAGGCAATAGGATGCTGTTTGGGATGCAGGAATCCTCTGAGGACAGTATGGCGTCTCATTAGTAAGACATCAATCACATCTATTGATCGGTTCAATGTAAAGTGCTGTACGTACGCGGTGAGATGGCTATAAAGCAGCTGTTCCAGCATTAATCACGAGAAGGCAACACTTGGTGTTCTGAACCATACTACTTTAGGGCAGGACTGTTGTTGAATAGCAGAGAAGATTAAAAAATCTTTCATTTTTATATTCAGACAGTAGAATATAGAGGGGGAGACAGATCACAAATGGTCAGCCTGGACCGGGTCTCCGGCACAGGGATGCAGTATTCTTGTTCAGTAGAGACTTCAGAGATGTGGTATCCTGGTTCAGGAGAGACATTCAGAGATGTGGTATCCTGGTTCAGGAGAGACTTCAGAGATGTGTGTCACGAACCGGCTCAGAGCCCGTAACAAAAGGGAGACCACGTGGAGATAAAGAGTAACAAAATATATTTATTTAAATAACGAAACTAGGTATAATATACAATGGGGTGTGTAATCAGTAATCAGTAGTGTAAGTGAGTGTTTTGCATGCATGAATGTGATAATGCAGGGTGTTGAAAGATGCTAACACAAACAACCAAAAAGCACCATGAAACATAACCGAAACACAAACAAATCTGTCAAGGTGTCTGCCTGGAGAGAGTCTCCCCCATGAATGGGGAAGTGGTGATTTTATCCTGGGAGAGTGGGCCCAGGTGTTTCCCATGTAGCTGATGACCCTCCCAACTCCGCCCACCGACATCCTAATAAGGAAACAAGAACAAAGAGAGAATACGGCAGACAGAGTGGGAGGGTCGTCACATGTGGTATCCTGGTTCAGTAGAGACTTCAGAGATGTGGTATCCTGGTTCAGTAGAGACTTCAGAGATGTGGTATCCTGGTTCATTAGAGACTTCAGAGATGTGGTATCCTGGTTTAGGAGAGACTTCAGAGATGTGGTATCCTGGTTCAGGAGAGACATTCAGAGATGTGGTATCCTGGTTCAGGAGAGACTTCAGAGATGTGGTATCCTGGTTTAGGAGAGACTTCAGAGATGTGGTATCCTGGTTCAGTAGAGACTTCAGAGATGTGGTATCCTGGTTTAGGAGAGACTTCAGAGATGTGGTATCCTGGTTCAGTAGAGACTTCAGAGATGTGGTATCCTGGTTCAGTAGAGACTTCAGAGATGTGGTATCCTGGTTCAGTAGAGACTTCAGAGATGTGGTATCCTGGTTCAGGAGAGACTTCAGTGTCACGACTTCTGCCGAAGTCGTTGCCTCTCCTTGTTCGGGCGGTGTTCGGCGGTCGACGTCACCGGTCTTCTAGCCATCATCGATCCATTTTTCATTTTCCATTGGTTTTGTCTTGTCTTCCCACACACCTGTTTTCAATCCCATCCATTACCTCTTGTGTATTTAACCCTCTGTTTCCCCTCATGTCTTTGTCAGAGATTGTTTCTTGTTAGTATTGTTTTTTATGTGTATAGGTGCGCGACGGGTCTTCGTACCCATATTTGTTTGTTCGTTTCTTATTAGTGTTATGGAGCATGTATTTGGACTTTCATTAAAAAACTCAATTTTACACTCCGTTTGACTCTCCTGCGCCTGACTTCCCTGCCACCTATACACACGACTCTGACATTCAGAGATGTGGTATCCTGGTTCAGTAGAGACTTAAGAGATGTGGTATCCTGGTTTAGGAGAGACTTCAGAGATGTGGTATCCTGGTTCAGGAGAGACTTCAGAGATGTGGTATCCTGGTTTAGGAGAGACTTCAGAGATGTGGTATCCTGGTTTAGGAGAGACTTCAGAGATGTGGTATCCTGGTTCAGGAGAGACTTCAGAGATGTGGTATCCTGGTTCAGTAGAGACTTCAGAGATGTGATATCCTGGTTCAGTAGGTGTGTCCAAACTGGTGTTAACCTGCCCTGATGTTGTAAAACTTGGTGTTAACCAGCCCTGATGTTGTAAAACTTGGTGTTAACCAGCCCTGATGTTGTAAAACTTGGTGTTAACCAGCCCTAATGTTCTTAAACCTGGTGTTAACCAGCCCTGGTGTTGTAAAACTTGGTGTTAACCAGCCCTGGTGTTAACCAGCCCTAATGTTGTAAAACCTGGTGTTAACCAGCCCTGATGTTGTAGAAACTGGTGTTAACCAGCCCTGATGTTGTAAAACCTGGTGTTAACCAGCCCTGATGTTGTAGAACCTGGTGTTAACCAGCCCTGATGTTGTAGAACCTGGTGTTAACCAGCCCTGATGTTGTAGAACCTGGTGTTAACCAGCCCTGATGTTGTTGAACCTGGTGTTAACCAGCCCTGATGTTGTAAAACCTGGTGTTAACCAGCCCTGATGTTGTAGAACCTGGTGTTAACCAGCCCTGATGTTGTAGAACCAGGTGTTAACCAGCCCTGATGTTGTAAAACCTGGTGTTAAGCAGCCCTGATGTTGTAAAACCTGGTGTTAACCAGCCCTGATGTTGTAGAACCAGGTGTTAACCAGCCCTGATGTTGTAAAACCTGGTGTTAACCAGCCCTGATGTTGTAAAACCTGGTGTTAACCAGCCCTGATGTTGTAAAACCTGGTGTTAACCAGCCCTGATGTTCTAAAACCTGGTGTTAACCAGCCCTGATGTTGTAGAACCTGGTGTTAACCAGCCCTGATGTTGTAGAACCTGGTGTTAACCAGCCCTGATGTTGTAGAACCTGGTGTTAACCAGCCCTGATGTTGTAGAACCTGGTGTTAACCAGCCCTGGTGTTAACCAGCCCTGATGTTGTAGAACCTGGTGTTAACCAGCTCTGGTGTTAACCAGCCCTGATGTTGTAGAACCTGGTGTTAACCAGCCCTGATGTTGTAGAACCTGGTGTTAACCAGCCCTGATGTTGTAAAACCTGGTGTTAACCAGCTCTGGTGTTAACCAGCCCTGATGTTGTAGAACCTGGTGTTAACCAGCCCTGATGTTGTAGAACCTGGTGTTAACCAGCCCTGATGTTGTAGAACCTGGTGTTAACCAGCCCTGATGTTGTAGAACCTGGTGTTAACCAGCCCTGATGTTGTAAAACCTGGTGTTAACCAGCTCTGGTGTTAACCAGCCCTGATGTTGTAGAACCTGGTGTTAACCAGCCCTGATGTTGTAGAACCTGGTGTTAAACAGCCCTAAACCCCACTAATGATTTAGGTTAGGATTAGGTGAGGGGACAGCTGATCCTAGTTCTGGTCAGTGGTTCCCAAATGGTGTGCCTTGAGGAACTCTCAGGTGTGCCACAAAACTTCTCCTAATCTTGATAATATAATCTCTCACTGATAAACGTGACCTGTGGAAAGCACATTGGACTGTTGACTTGGGAGCACTAGTGGAGGTCAGATAAAACAGTAAACGTCACATGGTGTTACATCTGTGTGGTTGTTTGAAATCCAGTGTTCTCAGGCTGTGTTTACATTTGGATCACTTGAGAGGCGCGTATCACGAGCAAAGTGATTTGGATCATTTGACTTTGTCTGTGAAAACCATTAGCACAGGCAAGTCTGAATAGGTTTTATTTCTTCATATACAGTACCAATCAAAAGTTTGGACACAGCTACTCATTACAGGGTTTTTCTTTATTTTGACTATTTTCTAGACTGTAGAAAGGCATTCCACAAATGAACTTTTAACAAGGCACACCTGTCAATTGAAATGCATTCCAGGTGACTACCTTATGAAGCTGGTTGAGTGAATGCCAAGAGTGTGCAAAGCTGTCATCAAGGCAAAGGGTGGTTATTTGAAGAATCTCAAATATAAAATATATTTAGATTTGTTTAACACTTTTCTATTTACTACATGATTCCATATGTGTTATTTCATAGTTTTGATGTCTTCACTATTATTCTACAATGTAGAAAATAGTCCAAATAAAGAAAAACTCTGGAATGAGTAGGTTTGTCCACACTTTTGACTGGTACTCTGGTCTTAGCTGAACCATCTGGTACTGTATGTCTCTGGTCTTAGCTGTACCATCTGGTACTGTATGTCTCTGGTCTTAGCTGAACCATCTGGTACTGTATGTCTCTGGTCTTAGCTGTACCATCTGGTACTGTATGTCTCTGGTCTTAGCTGAACCATCTGGTACTGTATGTCTCTGGTCTTAGCTGTACCATCTGGTACTGTATGTCTCTGGTCTTAGCTGAACCATCTGGTACTGTATGTCTCTGGTCTTAGCTGTACCATCTGGTACTGTATGTCTCTGGTCTTAGCTGTACCATCTGGTACTGTATGTCTCTGGTCTTAGCTGTACCATCTGGTACTGTATGTCTCTGGTCTTAGCTGAAACACAGCCTCTGGTACTGTATGTCTCTGGTCTTAGCTGTACCATCTGGTACTGTATGTCTCTGGTCTTAGCTGAACCATCTGGTACTGTATGTCTCTGGTCTTAGCTGAACCATCTGGTACTGTATGTCTCTGGTCTTAGCTGAACCATCTGGTACTGTATGTCTCTGGTCTTAGCTGAACCATCTGGTACTGTATGTCTCTGGTCTTAGCTGAACCATCTGGTACTGTATGTCTCTGGTCTTGGCTGAACCATCTGGTACTGTATGTCTCTGGTCTTGGCTGAACCATCTGGTACTGTATGTCTCTGGTCTTAGCTGAACCATCTGGTACTGTATGTCTCTGGTCTTAGCTGAACCATCTGGTACTGTATGTCTCTGGTCTTAGCTGAACCATCTGGTACTGTATGTCTCTGGTCTTAGCTGAACCACAGCCTCTGCCATTGAAACAAACAGAGCATGACTTTGTGTCTGTGGTTGCACCTTTACAATGCATAAACCCCCTGTCTGTAGCCCAAACCGTTCAGACCTGAGGACCTACACTGAGTGTACAAAACATTAGGACTGACCAGGTGAATGCAGGTGAAAGCTATGCTTCCTTATTGATGTCACCTGTTCAATCCACTTTAATCGGTGTAGATGAAGGGAAGGAGATGGGTTAAAGAAGGATTTTTAAGCCTTGAGACAATTGAGACATGGATTGTGTGTGTGTGCCATTCAGAGGGTGAATGGGCAAGACAACAGATTGAAGTGCCTTTGAACGGGATATTGTAGTAGGTGCCAGGCGCACCAGTTTGTGTCAAGAACTGCAAAGCTGCTGGGTTTTTCACGCTCATCAGTTTCCCTTGTGTATCAAGAATGGTCCACCACCCAAAGGACATCCAGCCAACAATACAGTGTATTTTACCAGAGCTAAAATGTTTTATCTGGTGCAGATTTGTGGGATGCTCCTAAAGGGATACACAAATTAACTATCATTAATATTTTTTCATGAACCCTACTTAATATATAAAAAAGTTTGTCACAGAAAAGAGATGATTTGCAGTATGGATCAGATGAGATGGAGGTCATTACCACTAAATACATTAATTAGGACATTTAGGTGTGCCGCAGAATTTTATATATTAAGGTGTGGTACAGTTAAGAAAATGTTGGGAACCACGGGTCTAGGGAAAACTTCACCCTGGAGCTGCTGGTGGGTGTGTGGGTAGGGCTTCTGGTGGGTAGTGATTCTGGAGCTGCTGCTGCTGGTGGTGGTGGGTAGGGCTTCTGGTGGGAGGGATTCTGGTGGGTAGGGCTTCTGGTGGGGAGGGATTCTGGTGGGTAGGGATTCTGGTGGAGAGGGATTCTGGTGGGTAGGGATTCTGGTGGAGAGGGATTCTGGTGGAGAGGGATTCTGGTGGAGAGGGATTCTGGAGCTGGTGGTGGTGGTGGTGGGGAGGGAGTCTGGTGGGGAGGGATTCTGGAGCTGGTGGTGGTGGTGGTGGGGAGGGATTCTGGTGGGTAGGGATTCTGGTGGGGAGGGATTCTGGTGGGGAGGGATTCTGGAGCTGGTGGTGGTGGTGGGGAGGGAGTCTGGTGGGGAGGGATTCTGGAGTTGGTGGTGGTGGTGGTGGGGAGGGAGTCTGGTGGGGAGGGATTCTGGAGCTGGTGGTGGTGGTGGTGGGGAGGGAGTCTTGGGGGTGAGGGATTCTGGTGGGTAGGGATTCTGGTGGAGAGGGATTCTGGTGGAGAGGGATTCTGGTGGGGAGGGATTCTGGTGGGGAGGGATTCTGGTGGGTAGGGCTTCTGGTGGGGAGGGATTCTGGTGGGTAGGGATTCTGGTGGGTAGGGCTTCTGGTGGGGAGGGATTCTGGTGGGTAGGGATTCTGGTGGGTAGGGATTCTGGTGGGGAGGGATTCTGGTGGAGAGGGATTCTGGTGGGTAGGGATTCTGGTGGGTAGGGCTTATGGTGGGGAGGGATTCTGGTGGGGAGGGATTCTGGTGGGGAGGGATTCTGGAGCTGGTGGTGGTGGTGGTGAGGAGGGAGTCTGGTGGGGAGGGATTCTGGAGCTGGTGGTGGTGGTGGTGGGGAGGGAGTCTGGTGGGGAGGGATTCTGGTGGGTAGGGATTCTGGTGGGTAGGGATTCTGGTGGGTAGGGATTCTGGTGGAGAGGGATTCTGGTGGGTAGGGATTCTGGTGGGTAGGGCTTATGGTGGGGAGGGATTCTGGTGGGGAGGGATTCTGGTGGGGAGGGATTCTGGAGCTGGTGGTGGTGGTGGTGAGGAGGGAGTCTGGTGGGGAGGGATTCTGGAGCTGGTGGTGGTGGTGGTGGGGAGGGAGTCTGGTGGGGAGGGATTCTGGTGGGTAGGGATTCTGGTGGGTAGGGATTCTGGTGGAGAGGGATTCTGGTGGGAGGGATTCTGGTGGGGAGGGATTCTGGTGGGGAGGGATTCTGGTGGGGAGGGATTCTGGTGGGGAGGGATTCTGGTGGGGAGGGATTCTGGTGGGGAGGGATTCTGGTGGGGAGGGATTCTGGTGGGGAGGGATTCTGGTGAGGAGGGATTCTGGTGGGGAGGGATTCTGGTGGGGAGGGATTCTGGTGGGGAGGGATTCTGGTGGGGAGGGATTCTGGTGGGTAGGGATTCTGGTGGGTAGGGATTCTGGTGGGAGGGATTCTGGTGGGGAGTGATTCTGGTGGGGAGTGATTCTGGTGGGAGGGATTCCGGTGGGGAGGGATTCCGGTGGGTAGGGATTCCGGTGGGGAGGGATTCCGGTGGGGAGGCATTCCGGTGGGGAGTGATTCTGGTGGGTAGGGATTCTGGTGGGTAGGGCTTCTGGTGCGTAGGGCTTCTGGTGCGTAGGGATTCCGGTGGGTAGGGATTCCGGTGGGTAGGGATTCCGGTGGGGAGGGATTCCGGTGGGTAGGGCTTCTGGTGCGTAGGGATTCTGGTGGGTAGGGATTCTGGTGGGTAGGGATTCTGGTGGGTAGGGATTCTGGTGGGTAGGGCTTCTGGTGGGTAGGGATTCTGGTGGGGAGGGATTCTGGTGGGGAGGGATTCCGGTGGGGAGGGATTCCGGTGGGGAGGGATTCCGGTGGGGAGGGATTCCGGTGGGGAGGGATTCCGGTGGGGAGTGATTCCGGTGGGTAGGGATTCCGGTGGGGAGGGATTCCGGTGGGGAGGGATTCCGGTGGGGAGTGATTCTGGTGGGGAGGGATTCTGGTGCGTAGGGATTCTGGTGCGTAGGGATTCTGGTGGGTAGGGATTCCGGTGGGGAGGGATTCCGGTGGGGAGGGATTCCGGTGGGGAGGGATTCCGGTGGGTAGGGCTTCTGGTGCGTAGGGATTCTGGTGGGTAGGGATTCTGGTGGGTAGGGCTTCTGGTGGGGAGGGATTCTGGTGGGTAGGGATTTTGGTGGGTAGGGCTTCTGGTGGGGAGGGATTCTGGTGGGGAGTGATTCCGGTGGGGAGTGATTCCGGTGGGGAGGGATTCCGGTGGGGAGGGATTCCGGTGGGGAGGGATTCCGGTGGGGAGGGATTCCGGTGGGGAGTGATTCCGGTGGGTAGGGATTCCGGTGGGGAGTGATTCCGGTGGGGAGGGATTCCGGTGGGGAGGGATTCCGGTGGGGAGGGATTCCGGTGGGGAGGGATTCCGGTGGGGAGTGATTCTGGTGGGGAGGGAGTCTGGTGGGGAGTGATTCTGGAGCTGGTGGTGGTGGTGGTGGTGGAGAGGTCAGGGTGCTTTGGTTTATGGTCGTCTGCACGCACACATACACACCTACACCTACACACACCATGGCAACAACTTTCAGGTCAGACGTGATAGAATGGTAATCACCATAGGAGCTAATTTACTCTGCAATTCTAAGCTCATTTACCCTCTGACACCATTGCTTTGACATAATTTTTCTGACATCATTGCCCTGACATCATTTCTCTGACATCATTGCTCTGACATCATTGCTCTGACACTATTGTACGCTCGATAGAACAACACAATATGTACTGTAATTTTTTTTTTTTACCAGACGGACAGTGGCGCTGTTTCCCCGTTCGGCGCCTTCCCATCTTTAAGGCAAAATGTTTGACTTAAGTCCATATTAGGTCAACTTATCTTAAATCTGAATAGGGCCCACAGAGATCACTGTTAACGTAATGTGTTATCACAGACAATCGATTCTTCATCAAGTTACAAAATAAATATACTACATCATAGTAATATTACAGTTCAACACAAAGTAATATTCGGTGCAAATCAATACTCTACCTACAAAACTTAATCAAAAACAATAATAACTTTATTTCCATAATGTAACACTAATTATGTATATAAATGTGTATTTTCCTGTCCATCCATATACAGTATAATCAGACAAAAATCATGAATTGTGTTACAGTGGGAAAAGAGAGATGGTTGCCGAGCGAGTCCACAGACAGAGTTATAGATGCTATCAGGACAGCCATCCAAAATGGCATCCTATTCCCTATACAGTGTGCTACTTTTGACCAGAGCCCTTTGGGACCTAGGGTGCCATTTGGGATGCAAGCCACAGAGAGCTAGACATGCTATCATAGACATTCATGCAGGACAGGACGGACACCTGTTATCCTATGGACTTACAGAACAGACGGCACTGAATAAGGCAGACTCCTATTGATACTGTTGCAATGCGTACAAAAGCTAAGTTACCCAAGCCCATCCAATCAGAGGTATGTTACCTAAACCCATCCAATCAGAGGTATGTTACCTAAACCCATCCAATCAGAGGTATGTTACCTAAACCCATCCAATCAGAGGCATGTTACCTAAACCCATCCAATCAGAGGTATGTTACCTAAACCCATCCAATCAGAGGTATGTTACCTAAACCCATCCAATCAGAGGTATGTTACCCAAGCCCATCCAATCAGAGGTATGTTACCCAAACCCATCCAATCAGAGGTATGTTACCTAAACCCATCCAATCAGAGGTATGTTACCTAAACCCATCCAATCAGAGGTATGTTACCCAAGCCCATCCAATCAGAGGTATGTTACCTAAACCCATCCAATCAGAGGTATGTTACCTAAACCCATCCAATCAGAGGTATGTTACCTAAACCCATCCAATCAGAGGTATGTTACCTAAACCCATCCAATCAGAGGCATGTTACCCAAGCCCATCCAATCAGAGGTATGTTACCCAAGCCCATCCAATCAGAGGTATGTTACCTAAACCCATCCAATCAGAGGTATGTTACCTAAACCCATCCAATCAGAGGTATGTTACCTAAACCCATCCAATCAGAGGTAGGTTACCTAAACCCATCCAATCAGAGGTATGTTACCTAAACCCATCCAATCAGAGGTAGGTTACCTAAACCCATCCAATCAGAGGTATGTTACCTAAACCCATCCAATCAGAGGTATGTTACCTAAACCCATCCAATCAGAGGTATGTTACCTAAACCCATCCAATCAGAGGTATGTTACCTAAACCCATCCAATCAGAGGTATGTTACCTAAACCCATCCAATCAGAGGTAGGTTACCTAAACCCATCCAATCAGAGGTATGTTACCTAAACCCATCCAATCAGAGGTAGGTTACCTAAACCCATCCAATCAGAGGTATGTTACCTAAACCCATCCAATCAGAGGTATGTTACCCAAGCCCATCCAATCAGAGGTATGTTACCTAAACCCATCCAATCAGAGGTATGTTACCCAAGCCCATCCAATCAGAGGTATGTTACCTAAACCCATCCAATCAGAGGTAGGTTACCTAAACCCATCCAATCAGAGGTAGGTTACCTAAACCCATCCAATCAGAGGTAGGTTACCTAAACCCATCCAATCAGAGGTATGTTACCTAAACCCATCCAATCAGAGGTATGTTACCTAAACCCATCCAATCAGAGGTATGTTACCTAAACCCATCCAATCAGAGGTAGGTTACCTAAACCCATCCAATCAGAGGTATGTTACCTAAACCCATCCAATCAGAGGTATGTTACCTAAACCCATCCAATCAGAGGTATGTTACCTAAACCCATCCAATCAGAGGTATGTTACCTAAACCCATCCAATCAGAGGTATGTTACCTAAACCCATCCAATCAGAGGTATGTTACCTAAACCCATCCAATCAGAGGTATGTTACCTAAACCCATCCAATCAGAGGTAGGTTACCTAAACCCATCCAATCAGAGGTATGTTACCTAAACCCATCCAATCAGAGGTAGGTTACCTAAACCCATCCAATCAGAGGTATGTTACCTAAACCCATCCAATCAGAGGTAGGTTACCTAAACCCATCCAATCAGAGGTATGTTACCTAAACCCATCCAATCAGAGGTATGTTACCTAAACCCATCCAATCAGAGGTATGTTACCTAAACCCATCCAATCAGAGGTATGTTACCTAAACCCAGCCAATCAGAGGTATGTTACCTAAACCCAGCCAATCAGAGGTAAGTTACCCAAGCCCATCCAATCAGAGGTAGGTTACCTAAACCCATCCAATCAGAGGTATGTTACCTAAACCCAGCCAATCAGAGGTATGTTACCCAAGCCCACCCAATCAGAGGTATGTTACCCAAACCCAGCCAATCAGAGGTATGTTACCCAAGCCCACCCAATCAGAGGTATGTTACCCAAACCCAGCCAATCAGAGGCATGTTACCCAAGCCCAGCCAATCAGAGGCATGTTACCCAAGCCCATCCAATCAGAGGTATGTTACCTAAACCCATCCAATCAGAGGTATGTTACCTAAACCCAGCCAATCAGAGGCATGTTACCCAAGCCCAGCCAATCAGAGGCATGTTATCCAAGCCCACCCAATCAGAGGTATGTTACCCAAGCACACCCAATCAGAGGTATGTTACCCAAACCCAGCCAATCAGAGGCATGTTACCCAAGCCCAGCCAATCAGAGGCATGTTATCCAAGCCCACCCAATCAGAGGTATGTTACCCAAGCCCAGCCAATCAGAGGCATGTTACCCAAGCCCAGCCAATCAGAGGCATGTTACCCAAGCCCAGCCAATCAGAGGCATGTTACCCAAGCCCAGCCAATCAGAGGCATGTTACCCAAGCCCAGCCAATGTCTCAGAGTCCAGTGTAGAGTAGCTGAAAGGAAAGGGATACAGTGAAAATAAAGGCTTGTGTCAAAAGAGAGGAAAATGAATTTAAAAAACCCAAGAGGAAGACTGTCAGGGCATGATGTCATCGTTAGAGGGCCAGATTATTTAACATCGGGGTTGCTAGGTAGGACTACCAGAGAATATCATGACTCTGTCATGACATTGGGAGACAGTTCAGAGTTCGGAGGCCAACATCTTTAGTAATTCTTGCATTAGGAATTTGAAAGGGAAGCCAATAGATCCGAAGATGGATTGTCAAAAGAAGAGAGCAAAAAATACCAATTAGATAGAACTTCCACAATGACTGACGGAACACCGGAACACCAGGAATGTTAGTCAGTGTTCCAGTGGAATCCTCTGAGTTCCCCTGAGGTTCTTCCTCCTCAGGAATCGTCCTCTGTCTTGATGATATGGAACAACGTGACGTTGAACAGAACCTGGTGTCCATTGTTCCAGCCGTACAGAGCCCGGTCCCTGGCGTTGTAGTCCAACATGGACATGTGGAAGTACTGGTTATGGAAGGGGATGTCTGTGTATTCATAGCTGGAGGTCTTGGTGGAGTACGAGTAGTAGACCTTAGCGCCAGTCAGGTGAGAGTTAGTGATGTAGAGTGTTCCGCAGATCATAAAGGACTCCCCCGCGTTCCGTTTGGAATATTCCGTGTTCCAGGTTCCGAGGACCTGTAGCGTGTCGGGGTTGAGCTGGCTGATGACGATGTTTCCTGCGTTCTGATTGGTGGCGTAGACGGCCCACAGGCCCAGCTCGTCGGCCATGAGGTCTATGTCGGAGTAGCCTCCCCAGGTGTAAGGGTAGACGTTGTGGAAACCGGCCTTCTCCAGGGCTCTCTGGGTCACAACGCGGCCCGTCTCGAAGCGATAACACACCACGATGTTGCTCTGGGCCTTGTTGTAGTACAGAGAGCCATTGTACACCACGTGGTCGGTCCCGGCCCACTTGAACGGCAGGTTGTAGGTCCGAGACTCGGCCCCGGAAACAAAGTCTGCTATGGACTTGTACTCTTTGACGATCTTGTTGTTGGTGTAGTTATCCATGTACCAGACCTGGGTTAGAACACAAGTACAAGAGAACATTAACAATTTAAAGGTCTACTCTGTACGTACATTAGTCACAACATAGCACATGGGTCGTTCCACCAATCCTTTTGAAATGTCCTGTAACTATTTTATATCCCGAATTTCAACATTCTGTCATAAAAAGTACGTTAAGCTTCGTTAAAAAAAGAACATGTTTTCCCATCTCAAGAGGTTAAATAACAATACATACTATAGTAATAAGTGCATATTAAGTATCAAATGAAGTAACAGGGTTCTTCTTGGATCAGCCATAAATTCCCTTGTGACAGGAGGAATGGTAGAAGGGTGTTCTATGCAACAGGGAATGACAATTGAAGGCCAGCTTCACATATTTTTTAAAATATATTTTACATTTCTAGTCTGTCTATCTATTAGTGACGTGTAATGCTCGTTCCACTCAGTTTTCCACCACAAAACACCAGAAAATGGACAACATTTTTTAAACCAGCTCACCTACTTTAAAGCTATTATTTGACTATTAGATGTTTCTTTAGAAAAAAATATTCTGTAAAGAAATAGTTTTACCATATTAAAAGGAAAATTCAGTCCACGTTAAAAGTGTTGACCATAAAATGAGGGACAGACGTAAATGAATCACTATTATCTTTAGAAATGACTTTGTCAAAGAAACAAAAATAACTCGTGTTTTACAATGATGGTGCAAACTTGCGATACATTTTGGGATTAAGTTAAAATATTCCTAGAAGTGACACAGGGTTGACGGAGGGTCAAAATACTGAATTTTGTCACTTTTTAACAAGTCTTTATTCAAATAGAAAAATCTGAATGACTGAATTATCCATGTGGTCTGTATTAAAGGGCACTTTGTATAATATAACAAGCTTTTAAAATTCAATATTGGTGCACAATTTCTACATAAAATATCAAAGGGACCCAAAAGGCCCTCTTTTCGTGGAAAGACCCACATACAGCCAAAACAGAAGATTGGACAAAGCCACATCAGCTCTTTGTCTCAATTGCCTTTCCATCACTTTGAAAGCAGCAGCATTATGATGTAGTTAGACCTGCCCAATTGTATATTTAAGCAATAAGGCACCAGGGGGGGGGGGTTATACCACAGCTAAGGGCTGTTCTTATGCATGCCACCAGGTATGACACAACGCGGAGTGCCTGAACACAGTCCTTAGCCGTGGTATATTGGCCATATACCACAAACCCCTGAGTTGCCTAATTGCCATTATAAACTGGTTACCAATGTAATTAGAGCAGTAAAAATAAATGTTTTGTCATACCCATAATATACAGTCTGATATACCATGGCTGTCAGCCAATCAGCATTCAGGGATCGAACCACCCAGTTTATAATTATTCATAGATATTACACCCATGAACTCTATCTATCCATCTATCCATCTATCCATCTATCCATCTATCTATCTATCTATCTTATCTATCTTATCTATCTATCTTATCTATCTATCTTATCTATCTATCTGTCTATTGTGGCGTACCACGAACTAGCCACCAGGGGGAGTCTCGTTGAGGCCAAGTGACAGGCGGAGTCTACATCACGCGGCGGTGGCTACCTCTGCTGGACGTGCCAGGTCTCGACGGGTCCACCGGCCAGGACTAATCGGAGCTGATTGAGGCTGGAGAGTAATCTAGGGGCTGATTGGTCACCAGCCGTACGGGGCCCATAAAGCTGCCAGGAGGGCAGCACAGGGAAGAGGTTGGAAGAGGTGAGAGGTTGCTACCGGATATACGTCCTCATGGTCTGCTAGAACCGAGGGGCTCGGTGTTCTACCCCAGAGGAGACAGCATTCCCCGGGGGCCAGAAGTTGGTAACCCGGGTCTCCTGGAGAAAACCGGTTTATTTTATTTTTTCGGTTTAAATAAACACCCTTGAAACTGAGGTGTCATACTTGTGTCTGTGTTTAGATCAAACCCCCTGGTCTGAGAAACGATCTGTCTATCTGTCTGTCGGTCGGTCCTTCCTCCACTCACCCGGTTGTTTCTAGGGGAGGCCTGTGGATCAGTCATCCAAGCTCCAAACCGTGAACCAGAGGTCTTCACCGTCACAGGTCCAGTGATCTTCATCAGTTTACCACATGCTGTTCACGCACGCACGCACGCACGCACACACACACACACACACACACACATATTCAGGTTAGATTTCCCCTGACTGTGTTAGTTCTTAACAGCTCATGTCATGCCTCTGACCACTGTAACACTCCACCTGTTATCTAGTTAATCTGTGATGGAACGCTATTCCTTATTCCAATAGGGCTCTGGTCAAAACTAGTGCACTATAGTGAATATGGCTCTGGTCTATAGTAGTGTACTATATAGGGAATAGGGCTCTGGTCAAAACTAGTGCACTATATAGGGAATAGGGCTCTGGTCAAAACTAGTGCACTATATAGGGAATAGGGCTCTGGTCAAAACTAGTGCACTATAGCTATTCCTTATTCCCTGATTAAACAGCATGATCATTACACAGGTGTACTTTGTGCTGGGGACAATGAAAGGTAACTTTATAATGTGCAGTTTTGTCACACAACACAATGCCAAAGATGTCTCAAGTTTTTAAGTGTGCAATTGGCATGGTTACTACAGGAATGCAGTCATCCTATTGAATCAAATATTTATCAGATACCAGGTGCTTGTGAATTCAAATAGACTTCATTACAAAAAAGTAGCAAAGCCGAGCAATTCCATGGAAGAACTGAATATCCATTCTTAGTGCTCTGCTTTTATACAGTCTTACCCCTAGATACCCCTGATCCTTACATAACATCGTCACTCCACTTTATGAATCTTGTTGTCTTGCTTAGTTTCCATTCTCTTATTGGCTCAGACATCGGGGCATAGATTCTATTGGTGGAGTGACACACAGACACGTACACTCCTACTGCCGGTCTAATGGTGCCTATAACTGATTAGCTAATGTTCCTGTCCAAAGGTCTTCACAAGTTCAGGCCGATGTTGTCTATGTGTGATTAACCCATGTGCACGTCCAGTAGCCTTCACCAGATCAGATATGGCCCAGACCAGTCTGTGTTGGTCTACCTCGCCTCATCCACACAGATTCTGCTTAAGTTCTGTTTGTTTTACATGTTTACGTGGTGGTGGTGGCAGCATCCTGCTGTGGGGATGTTTTTCCATCAGCAGGGACTGGGAGACTGGTCAGAATTAGAGGAATGATGGATGGCTCTAAATACAGGGAAATTCTAGAGGGAAACCTGTTCCAGTCTTCCAGAGATGAGACTGGGGACGGAGGTTGACCTTCCAGCAGGACAATGACCCTAAGCATACTGCTAAAGCAACACTCGAGTGGTTTAAGGGGAATCATTTAAATGTCTTGGAATGGCCCAGGCCTCAATCCAATTGAGAATCTGTGGTATGACTTAAAGAGTGCTGTAGACCAGCGGAACCCATCCAACTTGAAGGAGCTGGAGCAGTTTTGCCTTGAAGAATGGGAAAAAATCCCAGTGTCTAGATTTGCCAAATTTAAAGAGACATAGCCCAAGAGACTTGCAGCTGTAATTGCTGCAAAAGGTGGCTCTACAAACTATTGACTTTGGGGGGGATGAATAGTTATGCACGCTCAAGTTTTCTGTTTTTGTGTCTTATTTCTTGTTTGTTTCACAATAAAAAATATTTTGCATCTTCAAAGTGGTAGGCATGTTGTGTAAATCAAATGATACAAACCCCCCAAACATTTATTTTAATTCCAGGTTGTACGGCAACAAAATAGGAAAAACGCCAAGGGGGGTGAATACTTTCGCAAGCCACTGTAGTAGCCTAAACCTATCACTGTAACATTGAGCTGGGTAAATTAGAATATGAATGACAGTCATCCAATAAGCTATAATAGAAACCGTGCTCAAAAAAAGAATCCTGAACGTCACAAACCGCCACTGGTGTGTCTGTCCGTGTGTTTGCTTGTGACTCACTGAGTTTGCCCATGCAGTTGCGTAGCCTGCTCTCCAGATTCAAGACCCTCTGTTGTAGTTCCTCAGAGTCGTAGACCCCTATCTCCTCCTGGATGGCTGTGAGCACCATGGACAGGTTCCTGATCTCCTGTTTAAACTGGACGATGAGCTGGGCATCAGTCTTGTACTGCTCCAACACAGGGATCAGAGGCTGTAGGGCATCCATCTTACCCTTCAACTCCTATAGGGAGGGAAACACAGGGATCAGAGGCTGTAGGGCATCCATCTTACCCTTCAACTCCTATAGGGAGGGAAACACAGGATTCAATTCAATTCAGTTCAACTCCTGGGGAAACATAGGGTTCAATTCCTTTCAGTTCAAATCCTGTGGAATGACAAACACAAGCCCAGCGGACAAAATGTTGCATGGAACACCAATCATTAGCATCCCGGAACACCAATCATTAGCATCCCGGAACACCAATCATTAACATCCCGGAACACCAATCATTAGCATCCCGGAACACCAATCATTAGCATCCCGGAACACCAATCATTAGCATCCCGGAACACCAATCATTAGCATCCCGGAACACCAATCATTAGCATCCCGGAACACCAATCATTAGCATCCCGGAACACCAATCATTAGCATCCCGGAACACCAATCATTAGCTTCCCGGAACACCAATCATTAGCATCCCGGAACACCAATCATTAGCATCCCGGAACACCAATCATTAGCATCCCGGAACACCAATCATTAGCATCCCGGAACACCAATCATTAGCATCCCGGAACACCAATCATTAGCATCCCGGAACACCAATCATTAGCATCCTGTTGTTTTCTGATTGCAGATAAATCACATAACAAGATTAGAAAATAAATCAGTTGACAACCTGGCCATGATGTCACGAAATATGTTAATTTGAAAGCTTGGTAGCTTGTGTCAAAGGGTATTGTATGTCCCTGCAAATGTTCCTCTAATTTTCCTATCAAACAAACTTACCTGGAAGTTTCTGTTGACCTTTGTCTTCCTCTTGGTCTCTATCTGTCTGAACTTTGACCTTAGCTCTTTGAACCGGCCTTCCATCCTCATGATGTACTGGAAGTCTCTCTGAGTCCGCAGGTTCAGCACCTCGATTGACTGGGACATGTTCTGGACCTACAGGACAAGAGAAGAAGAAGAGGCATCACATTAGTTGTTCTACACCTTAACGAAAGAGAAGAAGAGGCATCACATTAGTTGTTCTGCACCTTAACGGAAGAGAAGAAGAGGCATCACATTAGTTGTTCTGCACCTTAACGAAAGAGAAGAAGACACAACATTGGTTTTCTGCACCTTAACGAAAGAGAAGAAGACACAACATTGATTTTCTGCACCTTAATGAAAGAGAAGAAGACACAACATTGGTTTTCTGCACCTTAACGAAAGAGAAGAAGACAAACATTGGTTTTCTGCACCTTAACGAAAGAGAAGAAGACACAACATTGGTTTTCTGCACCAACAAGATTCAAATGTTTTGATTACAGTTTTGGGCTTCTTTTGTCAATTTTTATTTATTTTTAAGGTTGATTTATTTTTTAAAGGATAGGGACAACAGTGGTGGGTTTAATTTGAAGTAAAAACATTTATTTTATTTTTATAGCTCATCAATTGGTGTGGAACGGGTCTGGACCAAGTTTAGCCAACAGTTAGTTACAATGCTTCCTCCATTGTGTTTGACTTTTACAAAAAAAGAACCACAAAATCACCACTACATCAAACTGTGAGCTACATTATCCACGCTCCTCTGATTCCAATGGTGGGATCCTGAAATGGCCTGGTTGAAACTGTCCTAAGGCGTGTTTGTACATTAGTGTTAACTTTACCACACTGGACCACAGTGAAGAAGATAGAGAAACCCCTTGGCCTGCTAGACAGACAGAATACATTAAAGGCCCATGTTTCATATCATAGATGAGAGTAATGCTAGTGACGTTGGTTCATAATGTGTGTGAAAGTGCATCTGTGTGTGTGTGTGTGTGTTTCCGGTACCTTCTCCAGTAGCTGACGGAGCTGTCCCTCCTTGGCGTCTCTGGAGCAGAGGTTCTGTTCAGGAGCCACCACTGTACAGATACACCTCCCCTCTGTATCCTGGGCCGAGCTGTACACCTGCCAGCCTTTCTTAGGCTTGACTGTCTACACACACACACACACACACACACACACACACACACACACACACACACACACACACACACACACACACACACACACACACACACACACACACACACACACACACACACACACACACACACACACAATGTTCAAGTGAGCTCATTACACAGTAAAATGGTCTCAAATAACCAATGCAAGAGTCCCGTCATGTGATTGGCTAACACACAGTGTCTGTATGGTTAACACACAGTATCTGTCTGGTTAACACACAGTATCTGTCTGGATAACACACAGTGTCTGTATGGTTAACAGTATCTGTCTGGATAACACACAGTGTCTGCATGGTTAACAGTATCTGTATGGTTAACAGTATCTGTATGGTTAACAGTATCTGTCTGGTTAACAGTGTCTGTATGGTTAACAGTATCTGTATGGTTAACAGTGTCTGTATGGTTAACACACAGTATCTGTCTGGTTAACACACAGTATCTGTCTGGATAACACACAGTGTCTGTATGGTTAACAGTATCTGTCTGGATAACACACAGTGTCTGCATGGTTAACAGTGTCTGTATGGTTAACAGTATCTGTATGGTTAACAGTATCTGTCTGGTTAACAGTGTCTGTATGGTTAACAGTATCTGTATGGTTAACAGTGTCTGTATGGTTAACAGTATCTGTCTGGTTAACAGTGTCTGTATGGTTAACAGTATCTGTATGGTTAACAGTGTCTGTATGGTTAACAGTATCTGTATGGTTAACAGTATCTGTCTGGTTAACAGTATCTGTATGGTTAACAGTGTCTGTATGGTTAACAGTATCTGTATGGTTAACAGTATCTACATGGTTAACAGTATCTACATGGTTAACAGTATCTGTATGGTTAACAGTATCTGTATGGTTAACAGTGTCTGTATGGTTAACAGTATCTGTATGGTTAACAGTATCTGTATGGTTAACAGTATCTGTATGGTTAACAGTGTCTGTATGGTTAACAGTATCTGTATGGTTAACAGTATCTACATGGTTAACAGTATCTGTATGGTTAACAGTATCTGTATGGTTAACAGTGTCTGTATGGTTAACAGTATCTGTATGGTTAACAGTATCTGTATGGTTAACAGTATCTACATGGTTAACAGTATCTGTATGGTTAACAGTATCTACATGGTTAACAGTATCTACATGGTTAACAGTATCTGTATGGTTAACAGTATCTGTATGGTTAACAGTGTCTGTATGGTTAACAGTATCTGTATGGTTAACAGTATCTGTATGGTTAACAGTATCTACATGGTTAACAGTATCTGTATGGTTAACAGTATCTGTATGGTTAACAGTATCTGTATGGTTAACAGTATCTGTATGGTTAACAGTGTCTGTATGGTTAACAGTGTCTGTATGGTTAACAGTGTCTGTATGGTTAACAGTGTCTGTATGGTTAACAGTGTCTGTATGGTTAACAGTGTATGTATGGTTAACACACAGTATCTGTATGGTTAACAGTGTCTGTATGGTTAACAGTGTCTGTATGGTTAACAGTATCTGTATGGTTAACAGTATCTGTCTGGTTAACAGTATCTGTATGGTTAACAGTGTCTGTATGGTTAACAGTATCTGTATGGTTAACAGTATCTGTATGGTTAACAGTGTCTGTATGGTTAACAGTATCTGTATGGTTAACAGTATCTGTATGGTTAACAGTGTCTGTATGGTTAACAGTATCTGTCTGGTTAACAGTATCTGTATGGTTAACACACAGTATCTACATGGTTAACAGTGTCTGTCTGGTTAACAGTATCTGTATGGTTAACAGTGTCTGTATGGTTAACAGTGTCTGTATGGTTAACACACAGTATCTACATGGTTAACAGTATCTGTCTGGTTAACAGTGTCTGTATGGTTAACAGTATCTGTATGGTTAACAGTATCTGTCTGGTTAACAGTGTCTGTATGGTTAACAGTATCTGTATGGTTAACAGTGTCTGTATGGTTAACAGTATCTGTATGGTTAACAGTGTCTGTATGGTTAACAGTGTCTGTATGGTTAACAGTATCTGTCTGGTTAACAGTGTCTGTATGGTTAACAGTGTCTGTATGGTTAACAGTGTCTGTATGGTTAACAGTATCTGTCTGGTTAACAGTATCTGTATGGTTAACAGTATCTGTATGGTTAACAGTATATGTCTGGTTAACAGTGTCTGTATGGTTAACAGTATCTGTATGGTTAACAGTGTCTGTATGGTTAACAGTATCTGTATGGTTAACAGTGTCTGTATGGTTAACAGTGTCTGTATGGTTAACAGTGTCTGTATGGTTAACAGTATCTGTATGGTTAACAGTGTCTGTATGGTTAACAGTATCTGTATGGTTAACACACAGTGTCTGTATGGTTAACACACAGTGTCTGTATGGTTAACAGTATCTGTATGGTTAACAGTATCTGTATGGTTAACAGTGTCTGTATGGTTAACAGTATCTGTCTGGTTAACAGTATCTGTATGGTTAACAGTGTCTGTATGGTTAACAGTATCTGTCTGGTTAACAGTATCTGTATGGTTAACAGTATCTGTATGGTTAACAGTGTCTGTATGGTTAACACACAGTGTCTGTATGGTTAACAGTATCTGTATGGTTAACAGTGTCTGTATGGTTAACAGTGTCTGTATGGTTAACAGTGTCTGTATGGTTAACAGTATCTACATGGTTAACAGTATCTGTCTGGTTAACAGTATCTGTATGGTTAACAGTATCTGTATGGTTAACAGTATCTGTCTGGTTAACAGTATCTGTCTGGTTAACAGTGTCTGTATGGTTAACAGTATCTGTCTGGTTAACAGTATCTGTATGGTTAACAGTGTCTGTATGGTTAACAGTATCTGTCTGGTTAACAGTATCTGTCTGGTTAACAGTGTCTGTATGGTTAACAGTGTCTGTATGGTTAACAGTGTCTGTATGGTTAACAGTATCTGTCTGGTTAACAGTATCTGTATGGTTAACAGTATCTGTATGGTTAACAGTGTCTGTATGGTTAACACACAGTGTCTGTATGGTTAACACACAGTGTCTGTATGGTTAACACACAGTGTCTGTATGGTTAACAGTGTCTGTATGGTTAACAGTGTCTGTATGGTTAACAGTGTCTGTATGGTTAACAGTGTCTGTATGGTTAACAGTATCTGTATGGTTAACAGTATCTGTATGGTTAACAGTATCTGTATGGTTAACAGTGTCTGTATGGTTAACAGTGTATGTATGGTTAACACACAGTATCTGTCTGGTTAACAGTATCTGTATGGTTAACAGTGTCTGTATGGTTAACAGTATCTGTATGGTTAACAGTATCTGTCTGGTTAACAGTATCTGTATGGTTAACAGTGTCTGTATGGTTAACAGTATCTGTATGGTTAACAGTATCTGTCTGGTTAACACACAGTATCTGTCTGGTTAACAGTGTCTGTCTGGTTAACAGTGTCTGTCTGGTTAACAGTGTCTGTATGGTTAACACACAGTATCTACATGGTTAACCGTATCTGTCTGGTTAACACACAGTATCTGCATGGTTAACAGTATCTGTATGGTTAACACACAGTATCTACATGGTTAACAGTGTCTGTATGGTTAACAGTGTCTGTATGGTTAACACACAGTATCTGTATGGTTAACAGTATCTGTATGGTTAACAGTGTCTGTCTGGTTAACAGTGTCTGTCTGGTTAACAGTGTCTGTCTGGTTAACAGTGTCTGTATGGTTAACACACAGTATCTACATGGTTAACCGTATCTGTATGGTTAACACACAGTATCTACATGGTTAACAGTATCTGTATGGTTAACACACAGTGTCTGTATGGTTAACAGTGTGTATATGGTTAACAGTATCTGTATGGTTAACAGTATCTGTATGGTTAACAGTATCTGTATGGTTAACAGTGTCTGTATGGTTAACAGTGTCTGTATGGTTAACAGTGTCTGTATGGTTAACAGTATCTGTCTGGTTAACAGTGTCTGTATGGTTAACAGTGTCTGTATGGTTAACAGTGTCTGTATGGTTAACAGTGTCTGTATGGTTAACAGTGTCTGTATGGTTAACAGTATCTGTCTGGTTAACAGTGTCTGTATGGTTAACAGTGTCTGTATGGTTAACAGTGTCTGTATGGTTAACAGTGTCTGTATGGTTAACAGTATCTGTATGGTTAACAGTGTCTGTATGGTTAACAGTATCTGTATGGTTAACAGTGTCTGTATGGTTAACAGTGTCTGTATGGTTAACAGTATCTGTATGGTTAACAGTGTCTGTATGGTTAACAGTATCTGTCTGGTTAACAGTGTCTGTATGGTTAACAGTATCTGTATGGTTAACAGTATCTGTCTGGTTAACACACAGTATCTGTATGGTTAACAGTATCTGTATGGTTAACAGTATCTGTCTGGTTAACACACAGTATCTGTATGGTTAACAGTATCTGTATGGTTAACAGTGTCTGTCTGGTTAACAGTGTCTGTCTGGTTAACAGTGTCTGTATGGTTAACACACAGTATCTACATGGTTAACAGTATCTGTATGGTTAACACACAGTATCTACATGGTTAACAGTATCTGTCTGGTTAACAGTATCTGTATGGTTAACAGTGTCTGCATGGTTAACAGTATCTGTATGGTTAACAGTGTCTGTATGGTTAACAGTGTCTGTATGGTTAACAGTGTCTGTATGGTTAACAGTATCTGTATGGTTAACAGTGTCTGTATGGTTAACAGTGTCTGTATGGTTAACAGTGTCTGTATGGTTAACAGTGTCTGTATGGTTAACAGTGTCTGTATGGTTAACAGTGTCTGTATGGTTAACAGTGTCTGTATGGTTAACAGTGTCTGTCTGGTTAACAGTGTCTGTATGGTTAACAGTGTCTGTATGGTTAACAGTATCTGTCTGGTTAACAGTATCTGTATGGTTAACAGTGTCTGTCTGGTTAACAGTGTCTGTATGGTTAACAGTATCTGTCTGGTTAACAGTGTCTGTATGGTTAACAGTATCTGTCTGGTTAACAGTGTCTGTCTGGTTAACAGTGTCTGTATGGTTAACACACAGTATCTGTCTGGTTAACAGTATCTGTCAGGTTAACACACAGTATCTGTCTGGTTAACAGTGTCTGTATGGTTAACAGTGTCTGTATGGTTAACACACAGTATCTGTCTGGTTAACAGTGTCTGTAATGTTATGTTAATGTCTAAAATGATGTAAAGGTGATGTCTATATACCCCTTGTCTCTCCACACTCCATTTCAACTCTGGAAGCTTTGAAGGACCAGTGGGTAAATCTCTTTCAATTCAATCCATTTTTTGGGGGACAGAATTCCTTTTGATTTGAAGGACACCTTCCATACAGTGAGCTCAGAAAGTAACTTTTTTTTGGACCTGAATGCCCAAAATTCAAGAGATAAAGGTGTTCAGAGTTTACCTATTTTGCACACCCCACCATACCATCACTGGAAAAAACAAACACTTGAGATTGGTGTCATTTAAATGTTTACAAACTGGGTTATCTAACTATTTTATAATTTCTTAAAATAAGTTTTTTATTTTAATTTTATGTATGTAATCTTTTAATCTTAAACGTAAATGTTATAAAAATTGCATAATTATTTTCATAATCGCATTTGTTGTTTGCCGAACCTATTTGACATAATCTGAGGTTTGATGTTGTGCCCGCCATCATGCTTTTGAATACAGGGGTCAAGGGTCAAGTTTTGGCTGATAGATGTACTTTCAAACGATACCACAAAGATGGTTGGAGTTCCACACATCAGACGACATTGACTTGAATGGGAATATCAGTTGGTTTAAATAATACTGTCAATCCTCCAAGAGGAAACCTATTGGAATCATAGAACTATAGCTAATACAATAGACATGGCCATTTAAGTTGACATTCGATGGTGGGCTGGACCGGCGGCCATCTTTGTGGTAGTAATAAAGAAGTTATAATTTCAATTCAATTCAAATTGCAATGGTGTACCAGTTCAATTGCAGTGGTCTGAAAGTGTAGGTTCATTCTATGAAACTGTTTTCTATGACTGAAATGAGACCCGTCCGGGGATTCAGGAGCATGTTGTGTTTCAACCGATGGCGTGCACAACAAAAAACCTCAGATGATGTGAGGTAGGGTCTAATCTACAACATATAGACGTGTTTTTAGATAATTGGCGATAAAGATTTAAAAATAATAATAATAATCGAAATGTATATTTAAAGGTCCAATGCAGCAGTTTTTATCTCAATACCAAATAATTTCTGGGGGAACAATTAAGTACCTTACTGTGATTGATTTCAATTAAAATGGTCAAAAAGAAACAAAAATAGTTTCATCGCAAAGAGCAATTTCTCAAACAATAATTTTGCTAGTACTGTCTGGACGTGGTCTGAGTGGGGAGGGTAAAAACTGAAAACTAGCTGTTATTGGCAGAGAGGGTTTGGAACACTCTTAGTGGTTTATTCGCTCATTTACCACCTGGTGATGTCACTAGGCGGGCCATCTAAACTTGAATTACCGACCAGGGGGTCTCCCATTGATTTTGTTAGTCACTCTCACTCAGATATCATATTAAAAATGGAAAAATATGTAGAATTACATGAAATTAGCTGTGAAACATATACTTTTTTATTTATTTTTATCTATACCGTCGAGAGGGGGGGGGGAATGTTTTGCTCTCAGGGTGTGGAGGTGCCTCCCAACAAAATGTTGCTTAAGGCCCCCAAAAGGCTAGGGCCGACCGGCTCTGCCTCCATGTGGATGTGGGTACACAGACCCGCAAGCCACTGTGGTCCCTCATGACAAGTTCCGATTTTTTTTGTGGCCCCCCCCACATCCCCAATAAAGTTGCCCATCGCTGTCTTAGATGGTATTTCTAATTTAGAACCAATAGGAAATTGGTCAGTGTAATTGTGTTGTATAATGATTGAACCCAACATTAAAAAATAGTTACTTCTCTGGCAACTTCCAAGAATCAATATCAGAATACAGCCATATACAGTGAAGGTGAGAGAGAGAGAGAGAGAGAGAGAGAGACAGAGAGAGAGACAGAGAGACAGAGAGACAGAGAGACAGAGAGACAGAGAGACAGAGAGACAGAGAGACAGAGAGAGAGAGAGAGAGAGAGAGAGAGAGAGAGAGAGAGAGAGAGAGAGAGAGAGAGAGAGAGGGTGTGGATAGAGACTGAACATTCTGTCTGACAGCAATAACAAGTCAAATGCAGCTGTCTGTTTTTCTTTGTCTTAACAGTCATTAATCAGTTCAATTTAAACACTGTAGACTAGGGCACTTCAAAATTATATAGAATATATTTATTAAGGGTGTTCTGCTAAATTTGCCCTTAAATATATAAAGAAAAATCTATTCAAAACACACCAACGCAACAGTTAAGAGAGAAAAGCATTACAATACTGTATCCCTGTAAAAGCAACTGAATGGCTTACAGATGTTTCAAACAATGAAAACAGAGAAAGCGATTCAAGCTTGTATTTGTGTTCTCAACATCGTGCCAACATCACCCATTGTAATTCGCACTTCCCAACATTGTATCAGTCTATCTGTCTAAAAGTATAATTATGCAGTTGGTTTTTAATCTAGCTAATAGTCTAACTCCTCACGCAGTGTCTTGCCGATGAAAAGCGCAGTCAACTCACCACAGAAGGGCAGTAGCCGAACAGCAGTAGAAACAGCAGCGGATTCAGCACCACGGACACCACGGACATTCTGCCCACAAACGGGGTCGTCTCCCGTTCCTCTGTCTCGGTATGTTTCAAGCACGTCGCTCAGTCAGTGTGGAAGATGACTGGTGATTGTGCCTGTTATTAATAAGAAGAAAAAAAAAGGTCAAATGCCCCAGCTATTTAACAACTCCAGAGAAAGAGACGAAGGGTAGATCATTGCCAGCGGACTAGTCATCACATTTACCACTGCTCCGAACGCGCATGCTACGCAGGCAGCGCGAGAGACAACATCAGCCGCTCGTGACTGAGTACGAGGTGGAAAAGTTTGTGGCAGCAGAAGGGCTGGTGAAACATCAGCGATGTACAGGGACCTGCAAAGCGGATATGACATAATTTAGGGATACTTGTCTCATCGACCCGATTAATTAATGTGATCAATAAAGACGCAATTGTGAATTTGTGATAAATATCCTACACTGGAGAGAGAGAGACAGACAGAGAAAGAGAGAGAGAGAGTGACAGAGAGAGTGAGAGAAAGAGACAGGGAGAGTGAGAGAGAAAGAGAGACAGACAGAGAGAGAGAAAGAGAGAGAAGTAAACATGTAAACATCTGCATAAACATTGGTAATGTAAACATGTTTCCCATGGCATAAAGCCCTTAAATTGAACTTGAATTGAGAGAGAGATATTTAAATACATGCATATAAGATATCGATGGAAAGGAAAAGCTGTATGCGAAAATTCTAAGTTATTATACCTAAGTAATCACTTACATTTGGTTAAATATTGGAAAATACAACATTTCCCAGAATGCATTAGTTTAACCCTCAAGTTGGCCATAAAGCCTTGAAAAAAAGAAGCCAAACAAATTAAATGGTTGGTGGAAATATAATTGGCTATTCTAAACACTAAGGTTAAAATAGTATATGAACATTGTTTCCATAGAAAAGTGATATGTTCTTTGTTATCTAGAAGTGTGACCAGTCAGATTCAATGAAAGTCTCATGTTCTACGACAGAATGGAATTTTCTTTGAATTGTACTGAATTAAAATCTACTTCCTGTCACTCACACTCTAATTCTAATTATACTGTACATCCTGTGGGGTGTGGCCAATTCAATTCGAATTTCAACTCATGAGTTAAATGGGAGTGAATTCCAACGTTCTGAATTGAGCCCAACCCTGATGGAGCTCGACATTACGATTTTTACTTTGGTCACTACCATTCTTTTTTGTGTATTTTTTTCCCAGAAACAAGGGTGGCTCAATTTACCGCTTTGGCTCAATTTACCCCACTCTCCATTAGCACAAACGTTGCTCACCTTTTAGCCAGGTACACTTATATGGCAACGAATCCTTCCGATCTAACCTGCTTCAGGGCAGGCTAAACGCTTCCCAGCCGAAACAATTCGCTAGAGTTCGTTCATCTATTATGACGACATTTTGTGACGTTTATGGTTCATTTTGGACTTCAGTTTAGTTTTTTTTCGTCTGTTCGGGTACCCAACATTTTTTCTGAACGCCAGCCAAAGTTCAGAGCGGAAGTCTACGCCCCTTTCGTCGGTGATTGATCAACACAGATGGGATTCTTCAATAAAGACTTTGTTGTCAATCAACAAGAGACAAATCGTTTTCATGCACATTTGTTTATTGATTTTTTTTTTTTTTTTTTTTTTTTTCTTGAGTTATCTTAGATGTATACTGGCTAAGGTGTCTCAAAATGGACAAACAGGACTATTGGAGGGGGGGGATCAAAGATCAATTTCCTAATAGATTTATAATTTTAATACCCCTTGAAGAATCCCAAAAATATATAAGAAAATTATTTTATAAAAATGTTTTTGTGGCCTTACTGCTATTAGCCCATACAAATGCAATGATTAACTGATTCACTACATGGAACAACAGATAGTTAAAAAAAAAATGTATTTAACCCTTTATTTTTGGCACTAAACAGTCTCCATATATACTTCCATAAATGTTTTTGTCTGGTATCACAGGACCTTCAGAGGAGTTTTGTGAGGCCTGTGGGCATCCTAGAGAGTCTCACCTTTACACAGAAGGGTCACATTAGTCTGTTTGGATGCAGCAGACAGAAGTTGGCAGATCGGCTGTACCGACTTCATACGAGTCCCAAGACGCTTGTGGGGGTCGTAAAGCAAAACGGAGAACAACATCGTGTTCGTCTGTCACGGCCGTCAAAAGGAGGAGACCAAGGCGTAGCGTGGTATGCATACATTCTTCTTTAACTTCTTTATGATAGTGGGCAGCATTTTCACTTTTGGATGAATTTGGAACTGCCTCCTACTCTGTCCCAGATGCTAATATATGCATATTATTATTACTATTGGATAGAAAACACTCTGAAGTTTCTAAAACTGTTTGAATGATGTCTGTGAGTATAACAGAACTCATATGGCAGGCAAAAACCTGAGAAAAAAACAAAACAGGAAGTGAAAATTCTGAGAGTGGGCGTTGTGAAAGTCATCGCCTATTCAATTCCCTGTATGATATGGATTTGTTTGCACTTCATACGCCTTCCACTAGATGTCAACAGTCAGTAGAACGTGGAATGAAGCTTATACTGTGTTGTGGGACCGGATGGGAGGGGAATGAGTCAGTGGTCTGGCAGATGGCCAGTTCCTGGTCATGCACTTTCCTCATCGTGTCGTCTTGCGTTCCATTACTTATAGAGACTGAAAAGAATTCTCAGAATTCTCCGTTTGGAACGTTATTGGATATAAATGATAACAACATCCTGAAGATTGATTCTCTACTTAATTTGACCAGTTTATTCGACTTGTAATATAACTTTTTGAAGTTTTCGTCCGACGTTTGCCTTCATCTGCGCGAGCGTTTGGACACTATACTACACATGGTAGCAAAATTAGCTAATTGGACATAAGTAATGGACATTATCGAACAAAACAACGATTTATTGTGGAACTAGGATTCCTGGCACTGCATTCTGATGAAGATAATCAAAGGTAAGGGAATGTTTATGATGTAATTTCTGGTTTCTGTTGACTCCAACATGGCGGCTAATTTGGCTATTGTTCTGAGCTCCGTCTCAGATTATTGCGTGGTTTGCTTTTTCGTAAAGATTTTTAAAAATCTGACACAGAGGTTGCATTAAGAAGAAGTGTATCTTTAATTATATGTAAAACATGTATCTTTCATCAAAGTTTATGATGAGTATTTCTGTTATTTGACGTGGCTCTCTGTAATTACTCCGGATATTTTGGAGGCATTTCTGAACATGGCGCCAATGTAAACCGAGATTTGTGGATATAAATATGCACATTATCGAACAAAACATAAATGTATTGTGTAACATGATGTCATATGAGTGTGTCATAAGATGTCATAAGATGTTCAAAGGTTAGTGATTAATTTTATCTCTATTTCTGTTTTTTGTGAAAGCTATCTTTTGCTGGGAAAATGTGTCTATGTACTGAGCTAACATAATTGTTTGGTGTGCAATATCCTATGTCGTATTATGGATGAGCTGGAATGGGAAGCTAGCTGGCTAGCGTCAGAAAACCTTAAGCAGATCTAGCTTGCTTCCCCTCTGGTCTCCAAGGCCCTGGCTGTCTTTCTGCAAGGCCCACTCCACAAGAACAGGGTGGCTTGGGGGGGGGGGGGGGGGGGGGGGGGAGTGACTAGTTACATCAGTCATACCTCCAACTTAAAGGGATAGTCTAGTCAAAAATGTAATTTTCCTGTGTTTTATAATGTATTTATATTTTCACACTATGAGGTTGGAATAATACTGTGAAATTGTGAAAATGCCTTTTTAGTGTAAGAGTTGTTTTTAAATGAAATGTCAGCTTGTTTCGCTTGCCTAGGGTTTTGGATCACCTGGTGTCATCAAGTTAATAGACCAATAACAAAGAGAGTTCCAAACCTCTCTGCCAATAAACAGCTAGTTTTCAGGTTACGACACCCTTTTTAATGTACCATCCGAAAGACGGCACCCTACGCAGGGCAATGTCCCCTTCACTGCCCTGGGGCATTGGGATCTTCTCTGCTTTTATGAAACTTTTATAACAGTTATAACAGTAGTTTTGATTATTGTCCAGTCGTGTGGTCGAGTGTTGCAAGGAAAGACCTTCTGTCCCAGAACAGAGCGGCACGTCTTGCTCTTCATTGTAATCAGAGGGCTGATATAAATACTATGCATACCAGTCTCTCTTGGATAAGAGTTGAAGAGAGACTGAATGCATCACCTCTTCTTTTTATAAGAAACGTTAATGTGTTCCAAATTGTTTGCATAGTCAATTTACACACAGCTCTGACCAACACACTGATCCCACCAGACATGCCACCAGGGGTATTTTCATAGTCCCCAGGTCCAGAACAAACTCAAGAAAGCGTACAGTATTATATAGAGCCCTTATTGCATGGAACTTCCTTCCATCTCATATTGCTCAAATAAACAGCAAACCTGGTTTCAAAAAACAGATAAAGCAACACCTAACGGCACAACGCCTCTCCCCTATTTGACCTAGATAGTTTGTGTGTATACATTGATATGTAGACTACGTGTGTCTTTTTAAAATTGATTTAGTTCTGTCCTTGAGCGGTTCTTGTCTATTAATGTTCCGTATTATGTCATGTTTTGTGTTTTGTGTTTTGTGTAACTCCAGGAAGAGTAACAGCTAATAGGGATCCTTATAAAATACCCAAAAATTTGACCAGAGGGCCCTCTACTGGCCCTCCAACACCACTTCTAGCAGCACCTGGTCTCCCATCCAGGGACCAACCAGGACCGACCCTGCTTACCTTCAGAGGCAGTCCAGCAGGGTGGTATGCTGTTGAAATGATTTGATATTGAGATAAAAACAACTGCATTGGACGAAATCGTTCACTCAAGAGTCAGGAAGTTTCCTGCTCTTCTCAGCCATGTTCTTCTGAATGTTAAGTTTCAGTCTCTTCTCAGCCATGTTCTTCTGAATGTTAAGTTTCAGTCTCTTCTCAGCCATGTTCTTCTGAATGTTAAGTTTCAGTCTCTTCTCAGCCATGTTCTTCTGAATGTTAAGTTTCAGTCTCTTCTCAGCCATGTTCTTCTGAATGTTAAGTTTCAGTCTCTTCTCAGCCATGTTCTTCTGAATGTTAAGTTTCAGTCTCTTCTCAGCCATGTTCTTCTGAATGTTAAGTTTCAGTCTCTTCTCAGCCATGTTCTTCTGAATGTTAAGTTTCAGTCTCTTCTCAGCCATGTTCTTCTGACTGTTAAGTTGTTCAATGTTTGCCAGAGCTAGCGCCATGTGTCTTCACTGACTACCACCATATGGGATGAACAGGGATGATCAACTAACAGATTCATTGATGATTCATTTTTCCAACATACACGCTGATAAAACTGGCACGCACGCAGAATATGAAGCCCCTGCATATAACACAACATATAACATGTGACACAACATGTACTGTGAGATATAACGTGACGTATACCGCCACGCATATCGCGACGTCTAACGTGACGTAAACGAACATGATTGAAAACAAAGAGAACTAAGTATGACAAGGGTATAACAAATATATACATTCTGATTGTTGTCGCTGTTAACAGTGGAGAACACAGTGTATTCTCAATTCTGTCATGACTCTCTCTCTCTGTCTCTGTCTCTCTCTCTGTCGCTCTCTCTCTCTCTCTCTCCCCTCTCTCTCTCTCTCTCTCTCTCTGTCTCTCTCTCTCTCTCTCTCCTTCTCTCTCTCTCTCTCTCTGTCTCTTTCTCTCTCTCTCTCTCTCTCTCTCTCTCTCTCTCTCTCTCTCTCTCGCTCTATCTCTCTCTATCTCTCTCTGTCTCTCTCTCTCTCTCTCGCTCTCTCTCTCTGTCTCTGTGTCTCTCTCTCTCTCTATATCTCTCTCTCTCTCTCTCTCTGTCTCTTTCTCTCTCTCTCTCTCTCTCCTCTCTCTCTCGCTCTCTCTCTCGCTCTCTCTCTCGCTCTATCTCTCTCTATCTCTCTCTGTCTCTCTCTCTCTCTCTCTGTCTCTCTCTCTCTCTCTCTGTCTCTGTGTCTCTCTCTCTCTCTCTCTCTCTCTCTCTCTCTCTCTCTCTCTCTCTATCTCTCTCTATCTATCTCTCTCTGTCTCTCTCTCTCTCTCTCTCTCTCTCTCTCTCTGTCTCTCTCTCTCTCTCTCTCTCTCTGTGTCTCTGTGTCTCTCAATTCAATTCAATTCAATTGACTTTATTGACATGGCAAGTTCATTATTACTTACATTGTCAAAGTATACATATCGAAAAATAAAAATAAAATATATATGTATATATATACAAAATATATATATATTTATATATAAATAAATGGTGGGACCAACAGCAATAATAATAGTAGTAGTGGACATGGGATTACCATTAACAACAACTACAACAACAATATTAATCAGAACAATACATTAAATCAATGGTAGTAGACCAGTGTCAACATGACTTGAGAAGACATATGACCTGGTATGAAAGACAAAACAAAACTAAGCTAAATGGGAAATATTATCAACATTACTTTGCATTTTTCACTGGCTGTCCCTCAGGTTGTGGCAGGAGGACACATATTTGGCTGCCAAAACCGCACATTTTGGCTTTTCACCCCATAAATATTTGATTTTTTCTTCATCTTTTATAGTTTCAAATTCTTTGTATTGAGTTATAATTTTTGGAAAGAAATATGCTCTTAGGTCTGATTTGTCACAGTGTAGTAGGAAATGCACCTCTGTCTCTACCTCTCCCCTGGAGCAGAGTGAGCACAGCCTGTCCTCTCTGGGCAGCCAGGTTTGTCTGTGACGACCGGTCTCTATAGCCAGACTGTGCTCACTGAGTCTGTACCTAGTCAATGTTTTCCTCAGTTTTCTATCAGTCACAGTGGTCAGATAGTCTGCCACCATGTACTGTCTGTTTAGAGCCAAATAGCATTGAAGTTTACTTAGATTTTTCTGTGGTGTCTTTCCAATAGGTTATATATTTTTCTTTCTGTTTTGTGATGATTTGGTTGGGCCAGATTTTCTGAGGGCTGTCCCGAGGCTCTATGGGGTTGGTTTGGGTTGGTGAACTGAGCCTCAGAACCAGCTGGCTGAGGGGACTCTTCTCTGGTTTCATCTCTTGACATTGTAGAGCTGTGTGATGGAATGTTTTAGGGTCACTTGTTTTTAGATGGTTGTAAAATTTGATGGCTCTTTTTTCTATTCGAATGAGGAGGGGGTATTGGCCCAATTCTGCCCTACATGCGTTATTTGGAGTTTTTCTTTGTACTTGCAATACAGTCTTGCAAAACTCTGCATGCAATATTTCAGTTGGATGTTTGTCCCATTTAGTAAATTCATTATTAGAGAGTGGACCCCATACTTCACTGCCATATAGAGCAATTGGTTCTATAACTGATTGAAAAATTTTGAGCCAGATTCTAATTGGAATTTCAATTTTGATGTTCCTTTTAATGGCATAGAATGCTCTTCTTGCTTTGTCTCTCAGCTCATTCACAGCCATGTGAAAGCTACCTGTGTTGCTGATATTTAGTCCTAGATATGTGTAGTTTTTGGTGTGTTCTAATAGAACTGTGTCCAAATAGAATTTATATTTGTCATCCTTATTTCCCGACCTTTTTTGGAATATCATTATATTAGTTTTTTTTAGGTTAACGGTCAGAGCCCAGGTCTGACAGAACCTGTGAAGACGATCTAGGTGCTGCTGTAACCCCTCTTTATTGGGAGACAGCATCACCAGGTCATCTGCGTACAGCAGACACTTGATTTCAGTGTTGTGTAGGGTGATACCAGGTGCTGCCGATTCTTCTAATGTTTTTGCCAATTCATTAATGTAGATGTTAAATAATGTTGGACTTATTGGGCAGCCCTGTTTCACTCCCCGCCCCTGAGAGAAGAAGTCTGTTTGCTTGTTGCCAATTTTAACCGCACATTTGTTTTTAGTGTACATTGATTTAATAAAATCATATGTTTTCCCTCCAATACCACTTTCTATTATTTTATAAAAAAGACCTTCGTGCCAAATTGAATCAAATGCTTTCTTGAAATCTACAAAACACGAGTAGATTTTGCCTTTGTTTTGGTTAACTTGTTTATCAATTAGAGTGTGGAGGGTGTAAATGTGGTCTGTTGTACGAGAATTTTTTAGAAATCCAATCTGGCTTCTGCTCAGGACGTTGTGTTCGTCAAGGAAATGATGTAGTCTGCTATTTATAATACTGCAGAGAATTTTCCCCAAGTTGCTGTTAACGCAAATTCCTCTGTAATTATTTGGGTCAAATTTGTCTCCATTTTTATAGATTGGTGTGATCAATCCCTGGTTCCAAATATCGGGGAAAATACCTGCAGTGAGGATAATGTTGAAGAGTTTGAGTATAGCCAATTTGAATTTGTGGTCTGTATATTTGATCATTTCATTTAAAATACCATCAGCACCACAGGCCTTTTTGGGTTGGAGATTGCATAGTTTTTCCAATAATTCTTCTTCTGTAATTGGGGTATCCACAGGATTCTGATAGTCTTTGACTGCTAATTCAAGGATTTGTAATTTTTCTTTGTATATCTTTTTGTTCTGGGCTCTTTGTTATATTGCTGTAGAGGTTTGCAAAGTGATTTCTCCACATATCCCCATTTTGGATAGCCAATTCTTCATGATGAGGTTTGTTTAATTTATTCCAGTTCTCCCAGAAGTGGTTTGATTCTATGGATTCCTCAATTCCAAACAGCTGATTTCTAATGTGCTGTTCCTTTTTGTTCTTAGGGTGCGTTTGTATTGCTTCAGTGTTTCCCCATATTGAAGGCGTATATTTTTGTTGTCTGGTTCTCTGTGTTTTTGATTAGATATATTTCTCAATGACTTTCTTAGATTTTTGCAATCATTATCAAACCATTTTTCATTATCTGTTATTTTTGGTTTGCTCTTATGCTTCTTTAGATTAGCCAAGGAGGCTAATTTGTCAAAAATAAAGTTTATGTTCCTAACGGCCAAATTTACACCTTCATTGCTGAAGGAGAATGTTAAGGCTAAAAAGTTGTCCAGGAGAGATTGTATTTTTTGGCTACTAATTGCTTTTTGGTAGATGTCTGTACTGTTTGCACTCCATCTATAGGCTTGTTTAGTACCATGTAATTTATTGGGCCGTGATGCTTCATGGTTGGGTTCTGCTCTTCTCAGATACACTGTGATTTTACTGTGGTCTGAGAGAGGTGTTAGTGGGCTGACTGTGAAGGCTCTGAGAGACTCTGGGTTTAGGTCGGTGAGGAAGTAGTCTACAGTGCTGCTGCCAAGGGATGAGCTGTAGGTGTACCTACCAAAAGAGTCTCCTCTCAGCCTGCCATTGACTATGTACAGACCCAGTGTTCGACAGAGCCTCAGGAGCTGTACTCCGTTTTTGTTTTTCACTTTGTCATAGTTGTTTCTGTGGGGGTATGTGGGGAGGGAAAGGTTGTTGCTTCTTGGTAGGTGTTTATCCCCATGACTGTTAATAGTGTTTTGTTCTTCTGCTATTCTA
Organism: Salvelinus namaycush; assembly: GCF_016432855.1. Lineage (NCBI taxonomy): Eukaryota > Metazoa > Chordata > Actinopteri > Salmoniformes > Salmonidae > Salvelinus > Salvelinus namaycush. Next base: position 36,379,295 of record NC_052331.1, read on the forward strand.
GCATTCAGGTCTCCACAGACCAGTACGTTGCCTTGGGCCTGAAAGTGACTAATTTCCCCCTCTAGAATGGAGAAGCTCTCTTCATTGAAGTAGGGTGACTCTGAGGGGGGAATGTATGTGGCACAGAGGAAGACATTTTTATCTGTCAAGATAGCCTCCTTGTTGATTTTTAACCAGATAAAGGATTCTCCTGTTTTGATCAATTCGATTGAATTAATTAGTTCAGATTTATACCATATTAACATTCCCCCTGAGTCTCTGCCCTGTTTGATTCCTTTTAATTTAGTGGATGGTATGATTATCTCCCTATAACCTAGTGGACAGCCAGTGGAAACATCACCTCTGCACCATGTTTCCTGTAGTACTACAATATCAACATCATCAATTTCTTTCAGGAAGTCTGGGTTTCTGCTCTTTAGCCCAAAAGCAGAGGACTTCAATCCTTGTATATTCCAACATGCAACGTAAAAAGACTTCATAACTTTTTTTTTCTTTTTCTTTTCTTTACCATGACCCTCGGCCTCTGTCTCTCTCTCTCTCTCTCTGTCTCTCTCTCTCTCTCGCTCTCTCCCCTCTCTCTCTCTCTCTCTTTCTCTGTCTCTGTATCTCTCTCTCCTCTCGTCAGAATCGTAAACATGAGGTGCGCTTTCTCTCTCTCTCTCTCTCTCTCTCTCTCTCTCTCTCTCTCTCTCTCTCTCTCTCTCTCTCTCTCTCTCTCTCTCTCTCTCTCTCTCTCTCTCTGTCTCTGTATCTCTCTCTCTCTCTGATGCTCAATTTCCAGTGATTCATCGACTCATTAGTAAGACAGTCGGACGTTTGTTTGTGCGTGTGCGTGTGTGCGCGTGTCTTTAGACCCACACAGAAACAAGAGTCATTATGTTGGGAGAAAATGTCTTCAGTTGGTATTTGTAGGTGATTTTTGTAAACTGCTAGAATTGAGGGAGCAGTGGAAGATTGGATACCTGTCAAATCAAATCAAATCACATTTTTATTAGTCACATACGCCAAATATAACAGTTACAGTGAAATGCTTACTTACGAGCCCCTAACCAACAATGCATTTAAAAACAATAAGAAACAAGTAATTAAAGAGCAGCAGTAAAATAACAATAGAGAGACTATAGACAGGGTGGTACCAGTACAGAGTCAATGTTCGGGGGCATCGGTTATTTGAGGTAGTATGTACATGTAGGTAGTTATTAAAGTGACTATGCATAGATGATAACAGCAGAGTAGCAGCGGTGTAAAAGAGGGGGAGAGGGGGGGGGGGGGGGGGGGGGCAATGCAAATAGTCTGAGTAGCCATTTGATTAGATGTTCAGGAGTCTTATGGCTTGGGGGTAGAAGCTGTTTAGGACCTAGACTTGGCGCTCCGGTACCGCTTGCCGTGCGGTAGCAGAGAGAACAGTCTATGACTAGGGTAGCTGGAGTCTTTGCCAATTTTTAGGGCCTTCCTCTAACACCACCTGGTGTAGAGGTCCTGGATGGCAGGAAGCTTTGCCCCAGTGATGTACTGGGCCGTTCGTAATACCCTCTGTAGTGCCTTGCGGTTGGAGGCCAAGCAGTTGCCATACCAGGCAGTGATACAACCAGTCAGGATGCTCTCGATGGTGCAGCTATAGAACCTTTTGAGGATCTGATGACTCATGCCAAATCTTTTCAGTCTCCTGAGGGGAAATAGGCTTTGGCGTGCCCTCTTTGTCTTGGTGTGCTTGGACCATGCTAGTTTGTTGGTGATGTGGACACCAAGGAACTTGAAGCTCTCAACCTGCTCCACTGCAGCCCCGTCGATGAGAATGGGGGCGTGCTCGGTCCTCTCTTTCCTGTAGCCAACCATCAACTCCTATCTTGATAACGCTGAGGGAGAGGTTGTATCCTGGCACCACACGGCCAGGGCTCTGACCTCCTCCCTATAGGCTGTCTCGTCGTTGTCGGTGATCAGGCCTACCACTGTTGTGTCATTGGCAAACTTAATGATGATTTTGGAGTAGTGCCAAGCTGTGCAGTAATGAGTGAACAGGGAGTACAGGAGGGGACTGAGCATGCACCCCTGAGGGGCCCCTGTGTTGAGGATCAGCGTTGCGGGTGTGTTGTTACCTACCCCTACCACCCAGGAGCGGCCCGTCAGGAAGTCCAGGATCCAGTTGCAGAGGGAGGTGTTTAGTCCCAGGGTCCTTAGCTTATTGATGAGCTTTGAGGGCACTATGGTGTTGAACACTGAGCTGTAGTCAATGAATAGCATTCTCACATAGGTGTTCCTTTTGTCCAGGTGGGAAAGGGCAGTGTGGAGTGCAATAGAGATTGCATCCTCTGTGGATCTGTTGGGGCGGTATGCAAATTGGAGTGGGTCTAAGGTTTCTGGGATAAACATGACCAGCCTTTCAAAGCACTTCATGGCTACAGACGTGAGTGCTACGGGTCGGTAGTCATTTAGGCAGGTTACCTCAGTTTTCTTGGCCACAGGGACTATGGTGGTCTGCTTGAAACATGTTGGTATTACAGACTCAGACAAGGAGAGGTTGAAAATGTCTGAGAAGAAACTTGCCAGTTGGTCAGTGCATGCTCGGAGTACACGTCCTGGTAATCCATCTGGCCTTGTGGCCTTGTGAATGTTGACCTGTTTAAAGGTCTTACATCGGCTGCGGAGAGCATGATCACACAGTCTTCTGTAACAGCTGGTGCTCTCATGCATGTTTCAGTGATATTTGCCTCGAAGTGAACATAGAAGTAGTTTAGCTCATCTGGTAGGCTCGTGTTACTGGGCAGCTCTCGGCTGTGCTTCCCATTGTAGTCTGTAATGGTTTTCAAGCCCTGCCACATCCGACGAGCGTCAGAGCCGGTGTAGTACAATTTGATCTTAGTCCTGTATTGATGCTTTGCCTGTTTGTTTGTTCATCGGAGGGCATAGAAGGATTTCTTATAAGCTTCCGGGTTAGAGTCCCACTCCTTGAAAGCGGCAGCTCTACCCTTTAGCTCAGTGCAGATGTTGCCTGTAATCCATGGCTTCTGGTTGGGGTATGAACGTACGGTCATTGTGGGGACTACATCGTCGATGCACTTATTGATGAATCCAATGACTGATGTGGTGTACTGATGCCATCGTAGGAATCCCAGAACATATTCCAGTCTGTGCTGCAAAACAGTCCCGTAGCTTAGCATCTGCTTCATCTGACCTCTTTTTTATTGATCTAGTCACTGGTACTTCCTGCTTTCATTTTTGCTTGTAAGCAGGAATCAGGAGGATATAATTATGGTCAGATTTGCCAAATGGAGAGTGAGGGAGCTTTGTACGCATCTCTGTGTGTGGTGTAAAGGTGGCCAAGAGTTTTTTTCCCTCTGGTTGCACATTTAACATGCTGATAGAAATGTGGTAAAACGGAATACAGCTCATTCAATGCTGTTTTAGTGCCAGCCTCAGTCTGTGGTGGTATGGAAACAGCTACGAAAAATACAGATAAAAACTCTCTAGGTAGATAGTGTGGTCTACAGCTTATCATGAGATACTCTACTTCAGGTGAGCAATAGCTCGAGACTTCCTTAGATATCGTGCACCAGCTGTTATTTACAAAAATGCATTGTCCTCCACCCCTTGTCTAACCAGACAGCTGTATGTTGATAATCTCGTCATTCAGCCACGATTCCGTGAAGCATAAGATATTACAGTTTTGAATGTCCCGTTGCAAGTTTAATCTTCTGCGTAGGTTATCGATTTTATTCTCCAAAGATTGCAAGTTTGCTAGCAGAATGAAAGGAAGTGGGGGTTTTATTCGATCACCTACGAATTCTCAGAAGGCAGCCCGCCCTCTGGCCCCTTTATCTCCACCTCCTCTTCACGCAAATCACGGGGATCTGGGCCTGTTCCCGAGAAAGCAGTATATCATTCGCATGGGGCTCGTCGGACTCGTTAAAGGAAAAAAAGGATTCAGCCAGTCCGTGGTGGGTAATCACAGTCCTGATGTCTAGAAGTTATTTTCGATCATAAGAGACGGTAGCGGCAACATTATGTACAAAATAAGTTACAAACAACGCAAATAAACAAACAAAAAAACACAATTGTTTGGGGACATATAAAACGGCAGCCTTCTTCTCCGGCGCCACTTTTCTGTCCTAGTCTGTCAGGGTAAGGAAGACTTTTCCCTAAAAGTTAACCCTAACAGAACTGCCATCACGCTGTGACCATGTGGAATAAAGTTGTACAGTGTTTACAGACCTAGGGCCTAGGGAAACATCATGTGGAATAAATCTGTACAGTGTTTACAGACCTAGGGCCTAGGGAAACATCATGTGGAATAAAGCTGTACAGTGTTTACAGACCTAGGGCCTAGGGAAACATCACGTGGAATAAAGCTGTACAGTGTTTACAGACCTAGGGCCTAGGGAAACATCACGTGGAATAAAGCTGTACAGTGTTTACAGACCTAGGGCCTAGGGAAACATCATGTGGAATAAAGCTGTACAGTGTTTACAGTCCTAGGGCCTAGGGAAACATCACGTGGAATAAAGCTGTACAGTGTTTACAGTCCTAGGGCCTAGGGAAACATCACGTGGAATAAAGCTGTACAGTGTTTACAGTCCTAGGGCCTAGGGAAACATCACGTGGAATAAAGCTGTACAGTGTTTACAGTCCTAGGGCCTAGGGAAACATCACGTGGAATAAAGCTGTACAGTGTTTACAGACCTAGGGCCTAGGGAAACATCACGTGGAATAAAGCTGTACAGTGTTTACAGACCTAGGGCCTAGGGAAACATCACGTGGAATAAAGCTGTACAGTGTTTACAGACCTAGGGCCTAGGGAAACATCATGTGGAATAAAGCTGTACAGTGTTTACAGACCTAGGGCCTAGGGAAACATCATGTGGAATAAAGCTGTACAGTGTTTACAGACCTAGGGCCTAGGGAAACATCACGTGGAATAAAGCTGTACAGTGTTTACAGACCTAGGGCCCAGGGAAACATCACGTGGAATAAAGCTGTACAGTGTTTACAGACCTAGGGCCTAGGGAAACATCACGTGGAATAAAGCTGTACAGTGTTTACAGACCTAGGGCCTAGGGAAACATCACGTGGAATAAAGCTGTACAGTGTTTACAGTCCTAGGGCCTAGGGAAACATCACGTGGAATAAAGCTGTACAGTGTTTACAGTCCTAGGGCCTAGGGAAACATCACGTGGAATAAAGCTGTACAGTGTTTACAGACCTAGGGCCTAGGGAAACATCACGTGGAATAAAGCTGTACAGTGTTTACAGACCTAGGGCCTAGGGAAACATCACGTGGAATAAAGCTGTACAGTGTTTACAGACCTAGGGCCTAGGGAAACATCATGTGGAATAAAGCTGTACAGTGTTTACAGACCTAGGGCCTAGGGAAACATCATGTGGAATAAAGCTGTACAGTGTTTACAGACCTAGGGCCTAGGGAAACATCACGTGGAATAAAGCTGTACAGTGTTTACAGACCTAGGGCCCAGGGAAACATCACTTGGAATAAAGCTGTACAGTGTTTACAGACCTAGGGCCCAGGGAAACATCACGTGATGCCAACTGTCTGTACCTTTCATACTGTTTCATCATGGCCACCATGGCCGTTACACCAAAACTCAAAGAGGGTCGTATCATTGTTTCATCATGGCCACCATGGCTGTTACACCAAAACTCAAAGAGGGTCGTATCATTGTTTCATCACGGCCACCATGGCCGTTACACCAAAACTCAAAGAGGGTCGTATCATTGTTTCATCATGGCCACCATGGCTTTTACACCAAACTCAAAGAGGGTCGTATCATTGTTTCATCATGGCCACCATGGCCGTTACACCAAAACTCAAAGAGGGTCGTATCATTGTTTCATCATGGCCACCATGGCTGTTACACCAAAACTCAAAGAGGGTCGTATCATTGTTTCATCATGGCCACCATGGCCGTTACACCAAAACTCAAAGAGGATCGTATCATTGTTTCATCATGGCCACCATGGCTGTTACACCAAACTCAAAGAGGGTCGTATCATTGTTTCATCATGGCCACCATGGCTGTTACACCAAAACTCAAAGAGGGTCGTATCATTGTTTCATCATGGCCACCATGGCTGTTACACCAAACTCAAAGAGGGTCGTATCATTGTTTCATCATGGCCACCATGGCCGTTACACCAAAACTCAAAGAGGGTCGTATCATTGTTTCATCATGGCCACCATGGCTGTTACACCAAACTCAAAGAGGGTCGTATCATTGTTTCATCATGGCCACCATGGCTGTTACACCAAACTCAAAGAGGGTCGTATCATTGTTTCATCATGGCCACCATGGCTGTTACACCAAACTCAAAGAGGGTCGTATCACTTCAATAAATACTCACAGTTACAGTTGAATAAAAGTATTTAATTTATGAGATGTCTTCAAGTGAATGCAAACCGTTTGAATATGCATTTGGCAAGTTATCAAAACATTTGTTTTATATTTTTTACAACAAGCTGTAAACATAATTACACAGGTTTGAAAGGTTTAGCTGTTTCTCTCTGGTTCAACTATTACCGCTGTCATATTGTGACTGAAGGAAGGGCGATGTAAACGTCACGATCAAAGTCTGGGTCGGAGTAGGAGAGAGGCGCTCGGAGAGACAGGACCAGTTGGGGGTGTGTACCTCGGCTTTGTGGGTAGAAACAGAAGCACCACGACCCAGACATATAACACCACAGATTAGCCTAACCTGACAATGTTTAAGAGATTAGGATTATTTAATCCTTTGATGAAAGGGAAGAATAATCTGTCATAATAAAGCGCCATGGAATCATCATGGAATCACTAGAGATAGTATGGAATCATCACTAGAGATAGTATGGAATCACTAGAGATAGTATGGAATCATCACTAGAGATAGTATGGAATCACTAGAGATAGTATGGAATCACTAGAGATAGTATGGAATCACTAGAGATAGTATGGAATCATCACTAGAGATAGTATGGAATCACTAGAGATAGTAAAGAATACAGACGGTCAAATCGACACGTTATTCAGAATCCAGTTTTAATATGAATCAACCATCAAAAGCACATGAAAACCTTTCCTCATTACTGTTACAGGAAAACGGATTAACTGTATAAAGAGCTCATTTATTTGGCATCATTCACAAACTGTTAGGAATTGGACGTGAAGAACCTACACAAATAAGTATTTTTATTTTCTCCACCCAAATATGTAAACTTAATTGTATATACATCAAGGTTTGTCATCCATCCTATAGAGTCTCAACTTTATGTACGTAGAGCGATTGAGGTATACCATTCTGTGGGATCATATTTATCTGGCAGACGAAGCTTTAGTTGAGAGGACAATACCTATTGGCTTTTTGGACATTTTTTACATTACTCATTTTTAATTTACTCTGCAAACTTCTTGATTTAGCGGGCACAAATAAGAAAGAAAAACATGATTTAATAGTTTGAAACAACAAGTCCTGTTTAGAGAGCTCACTTTGAGTTGATTGTTGTTGTTCAATTTGGTTTAGTAACCCTTAGTAACCATATTGTTGTTGTTCAATTTGGTTTAGTAACCCTTAGTAACCATATATATATATATATATATAGGCCTACTATGTGTATAACCCTTCACTGTAGAGTATATTAGAGTATAGTATAGTCTTGGAGGGGGAGAATAATGCTTTAAGTGCTTTATAATGGTCAATATTTACAAAGGAGATTCTTCATAATTACACAATAGAGAAGATTTGTATTCAACTGCTGATATTAACATTGTATTCCAAAAACAACGACAACACTACGTACTTACTTCTCAACAGACATTAAAAAACAAACAAATATATTTTTTGCAAATGTATTTTCTATATAGTCTTACTAACATTTATTTATTATAACATTATTAAAACATTTTATTAAGAGTCTTGGTACACATGCATGTTTTTTTTTTTGAAGAGTGGACTCAGAAAGAGAACAGTATTGTACAAAATAATTATAATAATTACAGTTTATTAAAATGCACTTTTTCTGTAGCACCTTTTGGTGTTCTGTGTTCCGCACAAAATCACCTCTGTGGTTGTATCTGGAGCAACACTGGAGCTACCAGACAGGGAGGCTGGGCTGGGGGAGGGAGGAGGGGACTGGAGCTACCAGACAGGGAGGCTGGGCTGGGGGAGGGAGGAGGGGACTGGAGCTACCAGACAGGGAGGCTGGGCTGGGGGAGGGACGAGGGGACTGGAGCTACCAGACAGGGAGGCTGGGCTGGGGGAGGGAGGAGGGGACTGGAGCTACCAGACAGGGAGGCTGGGCTGGGGGAGGGACGAGGGGACTGGAGCTACCAGACAGGGAGGCTGGGCTGGGGGAGGGACGAGGAGACTGGAGCTACCAGACAGGGAGGCTGGGCTGGGGGAGGGACGAGGAGACTGGAGCTACCAGACAGGGAGGCTGGGCTGGGGGAGGAGAAGGCAGGTGAGTGGAACGTCTCTCTAGATAAGGTCATGGGGTAACGAGAAGACGAGAAGGGGGAAAGACGAGGAGAGGAAAAGGGGGCTTGGGCGTTGGTGTGAGTGGATCCTCCCTCTGTTTGCCGAAAGTGCACCACTGTCCGTCGACCGCATCAAACGTCCTTTATTCCTCATGTCACTCCCTCCTGTTACAAGGTAAAGTCACTATGTGATTGGCCCTACAAGGGCGAGGAGTATTCCCCTAGGACAATGCTTCTATGACAGGGCAGAGGAGGGCGGCACGCTGTTCTCGAGTGGAGGGGGGGGCAGCGTGCTGCTGGTCTGATACTGGGGGTCTGATCATCTTATCAAGGATATAAAACACAGGTTTGGTTTAGAGCCGGAGGCCAGGTCGAGTGGAGTATAGGGAAGGGTGAGTGATTGATGTCAGGTATTCAGTCGGCAGTACAAGGCATGCATGGAACAGAACGCCCTCTAACCCTGTCCTTCAGCTGGTCGGGGGGTGGCGGTCAGGTCCTAGCCCATGAAGCAGACGGGGCCCACCTCGAAACCGAACCGCTGGCTGGGTTCACCAAAGTCATTGAACATGACGTCGATGACGGGCACCTGGTCGATGCGAGGAGTGTTGATCTCCATCACCGTCTTGGAGTAGCCCGACTTCAGCTGGAGAGGGGAGGGAAGACGGAGGAGGGGGGAGAGTGGAAGGGCGGAGGAGGGGGGAGAGTGGAAGGGAAGGCGGAGTAGGGGGGAGAGTGGAAGGGAAAGCGGAGGAGGGGGAGAGTGGAAGGGAAAGCGGAGGAAGGGGGAGAGTGAAAGGGAAGGCGGAGGAGGGGGGAGAGTGGAAGGGAAAGCGGAGGAAGGGGGAGAGTGGAAGGGAAAGCGGAGGAGGGGGGAGAGTGGAAGGGAAAGGTGAGGAGGGGGGAGAGTGGAAGGGAAGGCGGAGGAGGGGGGAGAGTGGAAGGGAAAGCGGAGGAGGGGGAGAGTGGAAGGGAAAGCGGAGGAGGGGGGAGAGTGGAAGGGAAAGGTGAGGAGGGGGGAGAGTGGAAGGGAAGGCGGAGGAGGGGGGAGAGTGGAAGGGAAGGCGGAGGAAGAGGGAGAGTGGAAGGGAAAGCGGAGGAAGGGGGAGAGTGGAAGGGAAAGCGGAGGAAGGGGGAGAGTGGAAGGGAAAGCGGAGGAAGGGGGAGAGTGGAAGGGAAAGCGGAGGAAGGGGGAGAGTGGAAGGGAAGGCGGAGGAGGGGGGAGGGTGGAAGGGAGAGGGAGAGAGAGTTACTGTGGTGATCAAGATCTGATAAACAACTAACAGTTACCAGGATCAATATAACCTGTATATAACATAACCTAAACACTGCATTTAATATAACCTAACTACTGCATATAATATAACCTAAATACTGCATATAATATAACCTAAATACTGCATATAATATAACCTGTATATAACATAACCTAAACACTGCATATAATATAACCTAAATACTGCATATAATATAACCTAAATATTGTATATAATATAACCTAAATACTGCATATAATATAACCTAAATATTGTATATAATATAACCTAAATACTGCATATAATATAACCTAAATACTGCATATAATATAACCTAAATATTGTATATAATATAACCTAAATACTGCATATAATATAACCTAAATACTGCATATAATATAACCTAAATATTGTATATAATATAAACTAAATACTGCATATAATATAACCTAAATACTGCATATAATATAACCTAAATATTGTATATCATATAACTGTCACGACTTCTGCCGAAGTCAGCCCCTCTCCTCATTCGGCTTTCTAGCCATCGCCGCTCCATTTTTCGTATATCCATTTGTCTTGTTTTGTTTCCATACACACCTGGTTTTCATTTCCTCAATTAAGCTACTTGTATTTAATCCTCTGTTTCCCATCATGTTTTGTGTGTAATTGTTTTCATGTTAGGTGGTGTTAGTTTCCGTTTCTTGAGCGCGTTTGTTTCATGTAGTGCTCTCGTTTTTTGGAACTATAATAAAGTGTGCCTGTTCATTATAATCTGCTCTCCTGCACTTGACTTCGCCTCCAATACACCATCCTGACAATAACCTAAATACTGTAAATAATATAACCTAAATATTGTAACCTACATACTGTATATAATATAACCTGTATATAATATAATCTACATACTGTATATAATATAACCTGTTTATAATATAACCTAAATACTGTATATAATATAACCTGTATATAATATAACCTGCATACTGTATATAATATAACCTGTATATAATATAATCTACATACTGTATATAATATAACCTGTATATAATATAACCTAAATACTGTATATAATATAACCTGTTTATAATATAATCTATATACTGTATATAATATAACCTGTATATAATATAATATAACCTTTATATAATATAACCTGTATATAATATAACCTAAATACTGTAGATAATATAACCTGTATATAATATAATATAACCTGTATATAATATAACCTAAATACTGTATATAATATAACCTGTATATAATATAATATAACCTGTGTATAATATAATATAACCTAAATACTGTAGATAATATAACCTAACTGTATATAATATAACCTGTATATAATATAATATAACCTGTATATAATATAATATAACCTAACTGTATATAATATAACCTGTATATAATATAATATAACCTGTATATAATATAATATAACCTAAATACTGTATATAATATAATATAACCTAACTGTATATAATATAACCTGTATATAATATAATATAACCTGTATATAATATAATATAACCTAAATACTGTATATAATATAACCTGTATATAATATAATATAACCTGTATATAATATAACCTGTATATAATATAACCTGTATATAATATAATATAACCTAAATACTGTAGATAATATAACCTGTATATAATATAACCTGTATATAATATAATATAACCTAAATACTGTAGATAATATAACCTGTATATAATATAACCTGTATATAATATAATATAACCTAAATACTGTAGATAATATAACCTGTATATAATATAACCTGTATATAATATAACCTGTATATAATATAACCTGTATATAATATAATATAACCTAACTACTGTATATAATATAACCTGTATATAATATAATATAACCTAACTACTGTATATAATATAACCTGTATATAATATAACCTGTATATAATATAATATAACCTAACTACTGTATATAATATAACCTGTATATAATATAACCTGTATATAATATAATATAACCTAACTACTGTATATAATATAACCTGTATATAATATAACCTGTATATAATATAATATAACCTAAATACTGTAGATAATATAACCTGTATATAATATAACCTAAATACTGTAGATAATATAACCTGTATATAATATAACCTGTATATAATATAACCTGTATATAATATAACCTTTATATAATATATCCTGTATATAATATAATATAACCTAAATACTGTAGATAATATAACCTGTATATAATCTATGCTGTGTCCTTACTGAGCATCCGTCCGACAGGGCCTTGATGAAAGGGTTATTATCGTAGGACATCTCCTCGTCGTTGTAACCCAGGAAGCGTAGAGCCTTGTCGTAGCCGTCTGCCTTGGCATCGTACCAGGCTACCGACTGGTGGCAGATGTAGGTGAAATTCTGACGGGCCGTTGAGCTGAGCAGCTTCAGGAAGGTCATCTGGACCGTCTGGATGGTGTTCTCCTCCATGTCCACATAGTTCAACTGGGGGAGGGAGAGGGGGAGGTAGAGGGGAGGGGGCAGAGGGGGAGGTAGAGGGGAGGGGGAGGTAGAGGGGGAGGTAGAGAGGGAGGTAGAGGGGATGTAGGGGGGAGGTAGAGGGGAGGGGCAGAGGGGGAGGTAGAGGGGGAGAGGGCAGAGGGGGAGGTAGAGGGGGAGGGGGAGGTAGAGGGGGAGAGGGCAGAGGGGGAGGTAGAGGGGAGGGCAGAGGGGGAGGTAGAGGGGGAGAGGGGGAGTGGGAGGTAGATGGGGAGTGGGAGGTAGATGGGGAGGTAGATGGGGAGTGGGAGGTAGATGGGGAGTGGGAGGTAGATGGGGAGTGGGAGGTAGAGGGATGATGGGAGAGAGAGGGTGAGGTAGAGAAAGGGTGACAGTTGTCATTGAAAGTGATTTTGAATTTCAGAAATCTATAACTGTTTTGAGAGTTGGATATATTTTCATCTTCTTACTATTTTTCCCCGTTTGAATTCGCTGAACCATGACCCTGGAGCCTCCTTGGGCCAGTTAGAGATTCTGACCTGTTACGCAGAAATAAAACAACAGGCGTTTAACTCTTAATGTCTCTGAATAATATATATACATACAGAATAGGTCTAACAGTGAGTATGAAAATACAGGTTCAAATTGACTGCAACTTGATCTTGTATCTATAGACGTTATAGACATTGTTTTCCAGTAACGTACACCAGCGGACTTCTTGTCGGGGTAAATACAGGTCTCTCCTCCAGCGGTGAAGTTACAGTAGACCTTGAAGGAGTCTCCAGTACAGCCCTGGTTAGGATCGATCCAGTATTCACCTGAATATCACAACACACATTACACACAGTCATTAACATAATGTACTGGGGCCCTATGGCAAGGTTATTAACATGATGTACTGGGGCCCCATGGCAAAGTTATTAACAGGATGTACTGGGGCCCTATGGCAAGGTTATTAACATGATGTACTGGGGCCCTATGGCAAGGTTATTAACAGGATGTACTGGGGCCCTATGGCAAGGTTATTAACATGATGTACTGGGGCCCTATGGCAAGGTTATTAACATGATGTACTGGGGCCCTATGGCAAGGTTATTAACAGGATGTACTGGGGCCCTATGGCAAGGTTATTAACATGATGTACTGGGGCCCTATGGCAAGGTTATTAACAGGATGTACTGGGGCAGTATGGCAAGGTTATTAACATGATGTACTGGGGCCCTATGGCAAGGTTATTAACAGGATGTAATGGGGCCCTATGGCAAGGTTATTAACAGGATGTACTGGGGCCCTATGGCAAGGTTATTAACATGATGTACTGGGGCCCTATGGCAAGGTTAATGCACAATTTCCCTCATATTACTGTATATCGGGAATCACTCAGATTGAGAGAGATACTCAGATTGAGAGAGATACTCAGATTGAGAGAGATACTCAGATACTCAGATTGAGAGAGATACTCAGATACTCAGATTGAGAGAGATACTCAGATTGAGAGAGATACTCAGATTGAGAGAGATACTCAGATACTCAGATTGAGAGAGATACTCAGATTGAGAGAGATACTCAGATTGAAAGAGATACTCAGATTGAGAGAGATACTCAGATTGAAAGAGATACTCAGATTGAGAGAGATACTCAGATTGAGAGAGATACTCAGATTGAGAGAGATACTCAGATTGAAAGAGATACTCAGATTGAGAGAGATACTCAGATTGAGAGAGATACTCAGATTGAGAGAGATACTCAGATTGAGAGAGATACTCAGATTGAGAGAGATACTCAGATTGAGAGAGATACCCAGATTGAGAGAGATACTCAGATTGAGAGAGATACTCAGATTGAGAGAGATACTCAGATTGAGTTAAAACCAGCATACACAGTAAATTCCAGGAAGCAACATTGTGAAACACTGCTCTTGTACTTTTTAACTTTACTTTACTGCAATGTGTCAGTGGCATAAACCTTTGAAAAGTAAATATCACATTTGTTAATGAATATTTAATATGGAGGTATACACAGTGTCTGGGACTGGTAAATCCTTCTACCTGGTTCTGTTGTCTAAAAGCCTGAGTACCAGTCTGGTTCTGTTCTCTAAAAGCCTTGGTACCAGTCTGGTTCTGTTCTCTAAAAGCCTTGGTACCAGTCTGGTTCTGTTCTCTAAAAGCCTTGGTACCAGTCTGGTTCTGTTCTCTAAAAGCCTTGGTACCAGTCTGGTTCTGTTCTCTAAAAGCCTTGGTACCAGTCTGGTTCTGTTCTCTAAAAGCCTTGGTACCAGTCTGGTTCTGTTCTCTAAAAGCCTGAGTACCAGTCTGGTTCTGTTCTCTAAAAGCCTTGGTACCTGTCTGGTTCTGTTCTCTAAAAGCCTGGGTACCAGTCTGGTTCTGTTCTCTAAAAGCCTGGGTACCAGTCTGGTTCTGTTCTCTAAAAGCCTTGGTACCAGTCTGGTTCTGTTCTCTAAAAGCCTGAGTACCAGTCTGGTTCTGTTCTCTAAAAGCCTGGGTACCAGTCTGGTTCTGTTCTCTAAAAGCCTTGGTACCAGTCTGGTTCTGTTCTCTAAAAGCCTGAGTACCAGTCTGGTTCTGTTCTCTAAAAGCCTTGGTACCAGTCTGGTTCTGTGTGTCTAAAAGCCTTGGTACCAGTCTGGTTCTGTTCTCTAAAAGCATTGGTACCAGTCTGGTTCTGTGTGTCTAAAAGCCTGGGTACCAGTCTGGTTCTGTTCTCTAAAAGCCTGGGTACCAGTCTGGTTCTGTTCTCTAAAAGCCTTGGTACCAGTCTGGTTCTGTTCTCTAAAAGCCTGAGTACCAGTCTGGTTCTGTTGTCTAAAAGCCTTGGTACCAGTCTGGTTCTGTTCTCTAAAGGCATTGGTACCAGTCTGGTTCTGTTCTCTAAAAGCCTTGGTACCAGTCTGGTTCTGTTCTCTAAAAGCCTTGGTACCAGTCTGATTCTCTTGTCTAAAAGCCTTGGTACCTGTCTGGTTCTGTTCTCTAAAAGCATTGGTACCAGTCTGGTTCTGTTCTCTAAAAGCCTTGGTACTAGTCTGGTTCTGTTCTCTAAAAGCCTTGGTACCAGTCTGGTTCTGTTCTCTAAAAGCCTTGGTACCAGTCTGATTCTCTTGTCTAAAAGCCTTGGTACCTGTCTGGTTCTGTTCTCTAAAAGCATTGGTACCAGTCTGGTTCTGTTCTCTAAAAGCCTTGGTACTAGTCTGGTTCTGTTCTCTAAAAGCCTTGGTACCAGTCTGGTTCTGTTCTCTAAAAGCCTTGGTACCAGTCTGATTCTCTTGTCTAAAAGCCTTGGTACCTGTCTGGTTCTGTTCTCTAAAAGCATTGGTACCAGTCTGGTTCTGTTCTCTAAAAGCCTTGGTACCAGTCTGGTTCTGTTCTCTAAAAGCATTGGTACCAGTCTGGTTCTGTTCTCTAAAAGCCTGGGTACCAGTCTGGTTATGTTGTCTTGCCAACTCCTTATCACGTATTGTCACACCAAACATTGTTGGTATGATCACACACACAGATCTGGGACCAGACTAGATCTCATAACCTGATCACACACACAGATCTGGGACCAGACTAGATCTCATAACCTGATCGAACACACAGATCTGGGACCAGACTAGATCTCATAACCTGATCACACACACAGATCTGGGACCAGACTAGATCTCATAACCTGATCGAACACACAGATCTGGGACCAGACTAGATCTCTAACCCGATCACACACACAGATCTGGGACCAGACTAGATCTCTAACCTGATCACACACACAGATCTGGGACCAGACTAGATCTCATAACCTGATCGCACACACAGATCTGGGACCAGACTAGATCTCTAACCTGATCGAACACACAGATCTGGGACCAGACTAGACCTCATAACCTGATCACACACACAGATCTGGGACCAGACTAGATCTCTAACCTGATCGCACACACAGATCTGGGACCAGACTAGATCTCTAACCTGATCACACACAGATCTGGGACCAGACTAGATCTCATAACCTGATCACACACACAGATCTGGGACCAGACTAGATCTCATAACCTGATCACACACACACAGATCTGGGACCAGACTAGATCTCATAACCTGATCACACACACAGATCTGGGACCAGACTAGATCTCATAACCTGATCACACACACACAGATCTGGGACCAGACTAGATCTCATAACCTGATCACACACACAGATCTGGGACCAGACTAGATCTCATAACCTGATCACACACACAGATCTGGGACCAGACTAGATCTCATAACCTGATCACACACACAGATCTGGGACCAGACTAGATCTCATAACCTGATCACACACACAGATCTGGGACCAGACTAGATCTCATAACCTGATCACACACACACAGATCTGGGACCAGACTAGATCTCATAACCTGATCACACACACAGATCTGGGACCAGACTAGATCTCTAACCTGATCACACACAGATCTGGGACCAGACTAGATCTCATAACCTGATCGCACACATAGATCTGGGACCAGACTAGATCTCATAACCTGATCGAACACACAGATCTGGGACCAGACTAGATCTCATAACCTGATCGAACACATAGATCTGGGACCAGACTAGATCTCATAACCTGATCACACACACAGATCTGGGACCAGACTAGATCTCATAATCTGATCACACACACAGATCTGGGACCAGACTAGATCTCTAACCTGATCGAACACACAGATCTGGGACCAGACTAGATCTCATAACCTGATCACACACACAGATCTGGGACCAGACTAGATCTCTATCCTGATCGAACACACAGATCTGGGACCAGACTAGATCTCATAATCTGATCACACACACAGATCTGGGACCAGACTAGATCTCTAACCTGATCGAACACACAGATCTGGGACCAGACTAGGTGCAGGTGGTTGTACTGTCGACCTATGGCAAGGTCAAATGTAAAACATCCTATACCAGGACTATTCAACTACTTTTAACACCAGGTGACTGGAATCTCTGTCTCTAGCCAATTAGAGATGCTAGCCAATGATGATCTACCAGGTAGAACGTAAAGCAGCAGTACATCAGCCGTCCAGACAGCTGACTGGTCCTGTTATTTATCATGTGTCACAGACTAGGAAAAACTGTGAATCCTGTCTCTCTAACCCACCGTCGGGGAAGTCCGGCTGGCTGAGGTGCAGGTCGTTGCAGGTCCTGGCAGGGTTGTCCTGGGTTCCCATGGGGAACTTCATCCTCTCGATGTCCTGCTTCAAGTTATTCAGGGACCCGAACACGTCCTCCATGTCCGCTGTGGCCTCCATGTCGTAGTCCGCCATGCCTCCCGCCTCGTCGCCCTGAACGCCGTCGTCCTCCGCCTGGCGTCTGTTCTTCCTGCTCGCCTGCTGCATGGGCAGCGGCTGGATGATGTCCCCAGGAGGACCCTGAACGGAAGAGCACAGAGGGTTAGGGGTCAGTGAAATTGGCCAATCAGAGACAGGCGAAAAGGTCAATTTAAAGTGGATAATCGTGAAAGCATCTGAGCTCTTGTTGAGAGAAGAAATGTTGACTTACAGGAGCTCCGGGTGGTCCAATCATACCAGTGTCTCCTTTCTGGCCAGCTCCACCCTAAAAAACAGACACAGGACACAAGATGACACACGGAAGTTATCACACCAGTCATACATGACGGAGAGATCTTCTAATGGGATGTTTCTGTAGAAGCACTTTGTGACATCGGCTGATGTAAGAAGGACTTTTATAAATACATTTGATTGGATTGGATTTGATTCTAATGAACAGAACTTACTGATGATCCCTTGGACCCCTTAGAGCCTACATGTCCCTAGGTGAAGAAAAGAGAGACACACAGTGAACAATAAGACTAGGACCATGATGAAATGGTAGACATGAAGATGTTTTGACGAGGAACTTACAGGAATTCCAGGAGGACCAGGAGGACCAAGAGGACCAGCCGAACCTCCAACACCCTACAGAGACACAGGACAGCAGTATTGACCAATGAGATGACACTTTACAGTAGTATTAACCAATGAGATGGCACTTTACAGTAGTATTGACCAATGAGATGCCACTTTACAGTAGTATTAACCAATGAGATGGCACTTTACAGTAGTATTGACCAATGAGATGACACTTTACAGTAGTATTAACCAATGAGATGGCACTTTACATGAAGGCATTCTTCAACACTTTATAATAGTATGAACCAATGAGTTAACACTTTACAGTAGTATTAACCAATGGGATGACACTTTATAGTCGTATGAAACAATGAGCTAACACTTTACATAAAGGTGTAGATAATAAAAGGTTAATATATGTCATTCCTCGACTATTAATCATCTGTTTATAGATAGTTAATCAACGAGTAATAAACTTGTCAGTCACTTACAGTGTCTCCCTTGCCTCCACCAGTTCCCTGGGGTCCAGGCAGGCCTCTGTCTCCCTTCTCTCCAAACTCACCAGGTGGTCCAATCAGACCAATCAGACCGGGGTGACCCTGGAGGACAGAGAGCGAGAGAGAGAGAGAAAGAGAGAGAGAGGAGGAGGGGAAGAGAGAGAGAGAGAGAAAGAGAGAGGAGGAGGGGAAGAGAGAGAGAGAGAGAGAGAGAGAGAGAGAGAGAGAAAGAGAGAGGAGGGGAAGAGAGAGGAGAGAGAGAGAGCAAGAGAAAGAGAGAGGAGGAGGGGAAGAGAGAGAGAGAGAGGAGGAGAAGAGAGAGAGAAGGAGAGAGAGAGGGAGAGAGGGTGAGGGAGAAAGAGAGGTGGACAATGTTAGATGGGATATTCACACAGTACATTACAGATAGGCCAACAAGAGAGAGAGAGAGAGGAATTGCTTCAGACGAACTGTCACAGAAATCCACAGACATCCACAGACAGGAGACATGCTGTTGGAGAGATGTAGTGATCAATCACACACAAATCACAAATGTTGACATCTTTGTTTATAACAAACATCTGTTGCTCAATTATGCCAAGTCACAATATGTATATTAAACTAATGAGCTGAGACCACCTGCGACATTATGAATCTACTCTGTGTCCGGGGGTGCCAGAACCCTCTTAGTTATGACGGTAGAGGATTCTTCTGTTTATAGTGGTGTCGTATTTAACAACGGTGGTGTGTCCACGACATCCGCTGCCGTAGCTAGAGGTTATAGCCTACTGCAAAGCCCACGAGACTACTATTACTGCTGCACGCTAGCTCCAAACCAATGATCATTACACACGTTAGATTACATTACGTATACATATTCAATTACCACGTTAAATCACACCGGAGAGTTGACTCTGTAAACTACAAACGTTGTTAAATTTCGAAAGAGAGAGGGAGAGAAAGAGAGAGATAACCTTCTCTATAGTAGCCTTACCTTTTCTCCCTTACCGCCAGGAGTTCCTTTCAAGCCAGCGAGACCAGGAGGACCCTGGAAAGAGACAAAAAACACTCTCAGGAATTAGTCTGTCACAGTGGATGTAACAGTATGTCTAAGCAGTGGATGGAACAGTATATCTAAGCAGTGGATAGAACAGTATATCTAAGCAGTGGATAGAACAGTATATCTAAGCAGTGGATAGAACAGTATATCTAAGCAGTGGATAGAACAGTATGTCTAAGCAGTGGATGGAACAGTATATCTAAGCAGTGGATAGAACAGTATATCTAAGCAGTGGATAGAACAGTATATCTAAGCAGTGGATAGAACAGTATATCTAAGCAGTGGATAGAACAGTATATCTAAGCAGTGGATAGAACAGTATATCTAAGCAGTGGATGGAACAGTATATCTAAGCAGTGGATGGAACAGTATATCTAAGCAGTGGATAGAACAGTATATCTAAGCAGTGGATAGAACAGTATATCTAAGCAGTGGATAGAACAGTATATCTAAGCAGTGGATAGAACAGTATATCTAAGCAGTGGATAGAACAGTATATCTACGCAGTGGATAGAACAGTATATCTAAGCAGTGGATGGAACAGTATATCTAAGCAGTGGATGTAACAGTATATCTAAGCAGTGGATGGAACAGTATATCTAAGCAGTGGATGTAACAGTATATCTAAGCAGTGGATGTAACAGTATATCTAAGCAGTGGATAGAACAGTATATCTAAGCAGTGGATGTAACAGTATGTCTAAGCAGTGGATGGAACAGTATATCTAAGCAGTGGATAGAACAGTATATCTGTCACAGTGGATAGAACAGTATATCTGTCACAGTGGATGTAACAGTATATCTAAGCAGTGGATGGAACAGTATATCTGTCACAGTGGATGTAACAGTATATCTGTCACAGTGGATGTAACAGTATATCTAAGCAGTGGATAGAACAGTATATCTAAGCAGTGGATAGAACAGTATATCTAAGCAGTGGATAGAACAGTATATCTAAGCAGTGGATGTAACAGTATATCTACGCAGTGGATAGAACAGTATATCTAAGCAGTGGATGGAACAGTATATCTAAGCAGTGGATAGAACAGTATATCTAAGCAGTGGATGGAACAGTATATCTAAGCAGTGGATGGAACAGTATATCTAAGCAGTGGATAGAACAGTATATCTAAGCAGTGGATGGAACAGTATATCTAAGCAGTGGATAGAACAGTATATCTAAGCAGTGGATGGAACAGTATATCTAAGCAGTGGATGTAACAGTATATCTAAGCAGTGGATAGAACAGTATATCTAAGCAGTGGATAGAACAGTATATCTAAGCAGTGGATAGAACAGTATATCTAAGCAGTGGATGGAACAGTATATCTAAGCAGTGGATAGAACAGTATATCTAAGCAGTGGATAGAACAGTATATCTAAGCAGTGGATGGAACAGTATATCTAAGCAGTGGATGGAACAGTATATCTAAGCAGTGGATGGAACAGTATATCTAAGCAGTGGATGGAACAGTATATCTAAGCAGTGGATGTAACAGTATATCTAAGCAGTGGATGGAACAGTATATCTAAGCAGTGGATGTAACAGTATATCTAAGCAGTGGATGTAACAGTATATCTAAGCAGTGGATAGAACAGTATATCTAAGCAGTGGATGTAACAGTATGTCTAAGCAGTGGATGTAACAGTATATCTAAGCAGTGGATGGAACAGTATATCTAAGCAGTGGATGTAACAGTATATCTAAGCAGTGGATGGAACAGTATATCTAAGCAGTGGATGGAACAGTATATCTAAGCAGTGGATAGAACAGTATATCTAAGCAGTGGATAGAACAGTATATCTAAGCAGTGGATAGAACAGTATATCTAAGCAGTGGATAGAACAGTATATCTAAGCAGTGGATGTAACAGTATATCTAAGCAGTGGATAGAACAGTATATCTAAGCAGTGGATGGAACAGTATATCTAAGCAGTGGATGGAACAGTATATCTAAGCAGTGGATAGAACAGTATATCTAAGCAGTGGATGGAACAGTATATCTAAGCAGTGGATGTAACAGTATATCTACGCAGTGGATGTAACAGTATATCTACGCAGTGGATAGAACAGTATATCTGTCACAGTGGATGTAACAGTATATCTAAGCAGTGGATAGAACAGTATATCTAAGCAGTGGATGGAACAGTATATCTAAGCAGTGGATGGAACAGTATATCTAAGCAGTGGATAGAACAGTATACTAAGGATAAGTTACCCCAATATAAGGTGCTTTGAGTTGGAGAAAAGGGGCTACGTAAATACAAAACCTTGTAATTATCATGTTGTTATTACCATTGGTCCAGGAGGTCCGTCCATTCCAGAAGCACCAGGAAGTCCTTGTTCACCCTGAGAGTAAGTATCACATCATCCATTACATTATCCTTCACACTATCCACCACTTTACCATTACCACACAATTTTAATCTTGATAATGTGACAGTAAGTATATAGCCAGACACTGTCATCTGATTCCTTAGGACTTGAATCGAGCGTGTTAACTAATTTTATTGATTTATTTAACCCTTATTTTACCAGGTAAGTTGACTGAGAACACATTCTCTTTTACAGCAACGACCTGGGGAATAGTTACAGGGGAGATGAGGGGGAATGAATGAGCCTTCTGGAAGCTGGGGATGATTATGTGATCGTGATGGTATGAGGGCCAGATTTGGGAATTTCACCAGGCACCGGGGTTAACACCCTTTCTCTTACGATAAGTGCCATGGGATCTTTAGTGACCACAGAGAGTCAGGACACCCGTTGTAATGTCTCATCTGAAAGAGGGAACGCTACACAAGGCAATGTCCCCCTCACTGCCCTGGGGCATTGGGATCTCCTTAGACCAGAGGAAAGAGTGCCTCCTACTGGCCCTCCAACACCACTTCCAGCAGCATCTGGTCTCCCATCCAGAGACCGACCTGGACCGACCCTGCTTAGCTTCAGAGGCTTCAGAGGCAACTCATGACAGTGACGTATAGATCATAAATAACAGATGACGTATAGCTAGGTAACTCACGACAGGGCCGGGGATTCCACGCAGGCCGTCGGGTCCAGGCTTCCCAGGGGGCCCCTGGGGTCCGACAGGTCCAGTTTTACCATCAGGCCCATCGGCTCCAGCCTCACCCTGCAAAACACAATCACAACAACATTCATTACCACTGTATCAATATCTTCAGCCACATCCTGGAGTTACATAGTAGTAACTCCCAGCTACATTCAAATACATTCAGCATGACCTTCCAGAGATACCTTATATAGCCTGCGGTAGTGAGGGTTCCTGAGGAGAGGTTTGAGAACCACTTGCCTGGGTAACCAGAGCAATAAGCTTCTTTTCAATACATATTATAGACAAGGAAGACAGATCTAGAAATTAGACTTGTGAAAACTGTTTAATACAGTTCAATACAGTTGTATCGTACTACTACAACTGACTCGAAAAAAGTTGAATGGCCGATATCAATACTACTCACGCCAGTGTCTCTTGGCTAAGAGTTGAGGAGAGACTGACTGCATCACTTCTTCTTTTTATAAGAAACATTAATGTGTTGAAAATCCCAAATTGTTTGCATAGTCAACTTACACACAGCTCTGACACACACACTTACCCTGCCAGACATGCCACCAGGGGTCTTTTCACAGTCCCCAAATCCAGAACAAATTCAAGAACGCGAACATTATTATATAGAGCTATTATTGCATGGAACTCCATTCCATCTCATATTGCTCAAATAAATAGCAAATCTGGTTTCAAAAACAGATAAAGCAACAACTCGCAACTCTCCCCTATTTGACCTGGATAGTTTGTGTGAATGTATTGATATGGAGGCTACGCGTGTCATTTTTAAATTGATTTAGTTCTGTCTTTGAGCGGTTCTTGTCTATTAATGTTCTGTATTATGTCATGTTTTGTGTTTTGTGTAACTCCAGGAAGAGTAGCTGCTGCTTTAGCAACAGCTAATAGAGATCCTAATAAAAAAATGATATATACATACATACAGTACAAGGCACACCTGTTAATTGAAAAGCATTCCAGGTGACTACCTCATGAAGCTGGTTGAAAGACTGCCAAGAGTGTGCACAGTTGTCATCAAGGCAAAATGTGGCTATTTAAAGAATCTCAAATGTAAAATATGTTTTGATTTGTTCAACACTTTTTGTTGGTTACTATATGATTCCATAAGTGTTATTTCATAGTTTTGATGTCTTCCCTATTATTCTACAATTTAGAAAATAGTAAAAAAATAAAGAAAAACCCTGGAATGAGTCGGTGTCTCCAAACTTTTGACTGGTAGCGTATATATATATACTGAAGTTCTCGGTAGGATTCTATTCACATTAAGTTTTATTCAAACCTAAACAGATAAAGCACCTTTCAAAGGTGTTTGGGAATTACAACAATCACACAGAGCCTCAGTCACCACATGTCATCCATCAGCCATGAGAACAGACACAAAAGATTGGAGATCCATGGATTTACCGTCAGATTGGATAATGGGGTTGGAGGATTAAACCGTTCTGCATTAAACCGTTCTGACAACCAATTAGAAGCCAGCTTTGACAGACCAGGAAGTTCTGAGAGGCTTTTGTCCTATCTCCATCACATCAACTCTAATCCTACACTTCTGTTTGAATGGACGTGTGTGTGTGTGTGTGTGTGTGTGTGTGTGTGTGTGTGTGTGTGTGTGTGTGTGTGTGTGTGTGTGTGTGTGTGTGTGTGTGTGTGTGTGTGTGTGTGTGTGTGTGTGTGTGTGTGTGTGTGTGTCTGTGTCTGTGTGTGTGTGTCGGTGTCTGTGTCTGTGTCTGTGTCTGTGTGTGTGTGTCTGTGTGTGTGTGTGCATGTGTCTGTGTGTGTGTGTCTGTGTGCATGTGTCTGTGTGTGTGTCTGTGTGTCTGTGTGTGTGTGTGTGTGTGTGTGTGTGTGTGTGTGTGGGTGTGTGTGTGTGTGTGTGTCTGTGTGTCTGTGTGTGTGTCTGTGTTTCTGTGTGTGTGTCTGTGTGTGTGTCTGTGTCTGTGTCTGTGTGTGTGTCTGTGTGTGTGTGTGTGTGTGTGTGTGTGTGTGTGTGTGTGTGTGTGTGTGTGTGTGTGTGTGTGTGTGTCTGTGTGTGTGTGCGTCTGTGCCTCTTACCTTAGAACCCTTCTCTCCTTGTCTTCCCTCAGAACCGGCTGGTCCAATGGGTCCCTGAGGGGAAAGAGGCACCACTCATCAGCTTGGTATACAGTGTCCAATCACAGATGGTTAAAACAGTCTAAAGACAATACAACATCAATCAATCAGAAACCCCACAGAAACCCAGCCTAAAATCTATTTAGTATACACTTGGGAAAAAACAGAGCTTATTCAAGTAAATATATATACTGTATGATGAGTAATAACTATTGATGATAATTTCTCATTATATGACGGATGACCTTGACTAGAAGCAAATGACTATACTATGACTGTTTTAGGAATATATTATGACAATATTAATACCTATATGACTATATTATGCCTATATGACTATATTAATACCTATATTACTATATTAATACCTATATGACTATATTATGCCTATATGACTATATTAATACCTATATGACTATATTAATACCTATATTACTATATTAATACCTATATTACTATATTAATACCTATATGACTATATTAATACCTATATTACTATATTAATACATATATGACTATATTAATACCTATATGACTATATTAATACCTATATGACTATATTATGCCTATATGACTATATTAATACCTATATTACTATATTAATACCTATATTACTATATTAATACCTATATGACTATATTAATACCTATATGACTATATTATGCCTATATGACTATATTAATACATATATTACTATATTAATACCTATATGACTATATTATGCCTATATGACTATATTAATACCTATATTACTATATTAATACCTATATGACTATATTAATACTACACTAATACATATATGACTACATGCTGACTATATTAATACCTATATTACTATATTAATGCCTATATGACTATATTAATACCTATATGACTATATTAATACCTATATGACTATATTAATACCTATATGACTATATTAATACTATACTAATACATATATGACTATATTAATACTATACTGATACTGTTATGACTATATTAATACTTATATGGCTATATTAATACTATATTAATACCTATATGACTATATTAATACCTATATGACTATATTAATACTATACTAATACATATATGACTATATTAATACCTATATGTCTACTTTAATACTATACTAATACATATATGACTACATGGTGACTATATTAATACCTAAATGGCTATATTAATACTATACTAATACATATATGACTATATTATGCCTATATGACTATATTAATACCTATATGACTATATTAACACCTATATGACTATATTAATACCTATATGACTATATTATGCCTATATGACTATATTAATACCTATATGACTATATTAATACCTATATGACTATATTAATACCTATTTTACTATATTAATACCTATATGACTATATTAATACCTATATGACTATATTAATACCTATATGACTATATTAATACTACACTAATACATATATGACTACATGGTGACTATATTAATACCTATATGACTATATTAATACTATACTAATACATATATGACTATATTAATACTATACTGATACTGTTATCACTATACTAATACCTATATGACTATATTAATACTATACTAATACATACATGACTATATTAATACATATATGGCTATATTAATACTATACTAATACATATATGACTACATGATGACTATATTAATACCTATATGACTATATTAATACTATATTAATACCTATATGACTATTGTCACACATATATGACTATATTAATACTATACTAATACATATATGACTATATTAATACCTATATGACTATTGTCACACATATATGACTATATTAATACCTATATGACTATTGTCACACATATATGACTATATTAATATTATACTAATACATATATGACTATATTACTACCTATATGACTATATTAATACTATACTAATACATATATGACTATATTAATACTATACTAATACTGTTATGACTATATTAATACTATATTAATACTTATATGACTATATTAATACTATATTAATACTTATATGACTATATTAATACTATATTAATACCTATATGACTAGAGCTCTATGGGTCCTGGTCAAAAGTAGAGCACTACAAAAGGAATAGGTTTCCGTTTGGGACAAAGCCCTTGTTCTTGTCACCGTGCCAACCCGTCACCAACCCGTCACCAACCCGTCACCAACCCATCACCAACCCGTCACCAACCCGTCACCAACCCGTCATGCAGTGCCAACCCGTCATTATTTTACAGTATTGGTGTAGCAGTTTATAGCATTTTACTGCTCTCCATTAAAACGTGATGGCTTTAATTGGACCAGGTTGTAAAAGTGGTAAGAAAACATACTGTAGGGCTGTTTCCCAAATAGCACCCTATCCCTTAAAAAAGTGCACTGCTTTTCCACCAGAGGGACGAGTGTGCCATTTAGGACGCGGGTAATCTCGTGTGGACATTGAGGCGGGTTGTGTGACACGATCAGCAGGAAGTGCAGGAGGTAGAAATGACATCTTGATATCCTGGACTTGAGTGTTTATCTCAAGTCCAGTTCAAGTTTATCGCATCGCTGTCAGACGAACTCAAACAGGTTGCTATTCTATTATAAAACTAATAGAACCGTCTCTGAATATTATACAACTTATAGCACAAAACCATCTCTGAATATTATACAACTAATAGAACCGTCTCTGAATATTATAAAACTAATAGTACAAAACCGTCTCTGAATATTATACAACTAATAGCACAAAACCGTCTCTGAATATTATAAAACTAATAGTACAAAACCGTCTCTGAATATTATACAACTAATAGAACCGTCTCTGAATATTATACAACTAATATAGTCACTTATCTAGTACAAAACCGTCTCTGAATATTATAAAACTTATATAGTCACTTATCTAGTATAAAACCGTCTCTGAATATTATAAAACTAATAGTATAAAACCGTCTCTGAATATTATAAAACTTATATAGTAACTTGTCTAGTACAAAACCGTCTCTGAATATTATAAAACTAATCTAGAACAAAACCGTCTCTGAATATTGGCTTGTGTGGAGAGTTGCTGCTCAACCAAGGCAAATCAGATATGTATTATAGTCCATTGTAGCTAAGTATTTAAATTCAGCAATATCTACAATTTTGGATAATGACGAGTAACCTTGCCTGAAACCTGGAACATGTGTTAGCTCTGTTAGCGAATACCTTTGAAACCTGGAACATGTGTTAGCTCTGTTAGCGAATACCTTTGAAACCTGGAACATGTGTTAGCTCTGTTAGCGAATACCTTTGGAACCTGGAACATGTGTTAGCTCTGTTAGCGAATACCTTTGAAACCTGGAACATGTGTTAGCTCTGTTAGCGAATACCTTTGGAACCTGGAACATGTGTTAGCTCTGTTAGCGAATACCTTTGGAACCTGGAACATGTGTTAGCTCTGTTAGCGAATACCTTTGGAACCTGGAACATGTGTTAGCTCTGTTAGCGAATACCTTTGAAACCTGGAACATGTGTTAGCTCTGTTAGCGAATACCTTTGCGGGATCACAAAGTTTTCTTGGCAGACACTTACCCTCTTGCCGGGTGGTCCTGGAGGTCCAGCTTCTCCAGAAGGACCAGATGGACCCTGAAACAACACCCCCCCGACCAGTTACAATAGGTACCACAACAACAACAACAACAACAACAACACCCCCCCGACCAGTTACAATAGGTACCACAACAACAACAACAACAACAACACCCCCCGACCAGTTACAATAGGTACCACAACAACAACAACAACAACAACAACACCCCCCCGACCAGTTACAATAGGTACCACAACAACAACAACAACAACAACAACAACACCCCCCCGACCAGTTACAATAGGTACCACAACAACAACAACAACAACAACAACACCCCCCAACCAGTTACAATAGGTACCACAACAACAACAACAACAACACCCCCCGACCAGTTACAATAGGTACCAGATTCACAACAACAACAACAACAACAACAACAACACCCCCCCGACCAGTTACAATAGGTACCACAACAACAACAACAACAACAACAACAACACCCCCCCGACCAGTTACAATAGGTACCACAACAACAACAACAACAACAACACCCCCCGACCAGTTACAATAGGTACCACAACAACAACAACAACAACAACAACACCCCCCAACCAGTTACAATAGGTACCACAACAACAACAACAACAACACCCCCCGACCAGTTACAATAGGTACCACAACAACAACAACAACAACAACAACAACACCCCCCCGACCAGTTACAATAGGTACCACAACAACAACAACAACAACAACACCCCCCCGACCAGTTACAATAGGTACCACAACAACAACAACAACAACAACACCCCCCGACCAGTTACAATAGGTACCACAACAACAACAACAACAACAACAACACCCCCCAACCAGTTACAATAGGTACCACAACAACAACAACAACAACACCCCCCCGACCAGTTACAATAGGTACCACAACAACAACAACAACACCCCCCCGACCAGTTACAATAGGTACCACAACAACAACAACAACACCCCCCCGACCAGTTACAATAGGTACCACAACAACAACAACAACAACAACAACACACCCCCCCGACCAGTTAGAATAGATACCACAACAACAACAACAACAACAACACCCCCCGACCAGTTACAATAGGTACCACAACAACAACAACAACAACAACAACAACACCCCCCAACCAGTTACAATAGGTACCACAACAACAACAACAACACCCCCCCGACCAGTTACAATAGGTACCACAACAACAACAACAACAACACCCCCCAACCAGTTACAATAGGTACCAGATTCACAACAACAACAACAACAACAACAACAACACCCCCCGACCAGTTACAATAGGTACCACAACAACAACAACAACAACAACAACAACAACACCACCCCGACCAGTTACAATAGGTACCACAACAACAACAACAACAACAACACCCCCCCGACCAGTTACAATAGGTACCACAACAACAACAACAACAACAACACCCCCCCAACCAGTTACAATAGGTACCACAACAACAACAACAACAACAACACCCCCCCGACCAGTTACAATAGGTACCACAACAACAACAACAACAACAACACCCCCCCAACCAGTTACAATAGGTACCACAACAACAACAACAACAACAACAACAACACCCCCCAACCAGTTACAATAGGTACCACAACAACAACAACAACACCCCCCCGACCAGTTACAATAGGTACCACAACAACAACAACAACAACACCCCCCAACCAGTTACAATAGGTACCACAACAACAACAACAACAACAACAACAACACCCCCCAACCAGTTACAATAGGTACCACAACAACAACAACAACACCCCCCCAACCAGTTATAATAGGTACCAGATTCACAACAACAACAACAACAACAACAACAACAACAACAACAACACCCCCCCAACCAGTTATAATAGGTACCAGATTCACAACAACAACAACAACAACAACACCCCCCCGACCAGTTAGAATAGATACCACAACAACAACAACAACAACAACACCCCCCCGACCAGTTACAATAGGTACCACAACAACAACAACAACAACAACAACAACAACAACAACAACAACACCCCCCCAACCAGTTATAATAGGTACCAGATTCACAACAACAACAACAACAACAACACCCCCCCGACCAGTTACAATAGGTACCACAACAACAACAACAACAACAACAACACCCCCCCGACCAGTTACAATAGGTACCACAACAACAACAACAACAACAACACCCCCCCAACCAGTTACAATAGGTACCACAACAACAACAACAACAACACCCCCCCGACCAGTTACAATAGGTACCACAACAACAACAACAACAACAACAACAACACCCCCCCGACCAGTTACAATAGGTACCACAACAACAACAACAACAACAACAACAACAACAACAACACCCCCCCAACCAGTTATAATAGGTACCAGATTCACAACAACAACAACAACAACAACAACAACAACAACAACAACACCCCCCCAACCAGTTATAATAGATACCAGATTCACAACAACAACAACAACAACAACACCCCCCCGACCAGTTAGAATAGATACCACAACAACAACAACAACAACAACACCCCCCGACCAGTTACAATAGGTACCACAACAACAACAACAACAACAACAACAACAACAACAACACCCCCCGACCAGTTACAATAGGTACCACAACAACAACAACAACAACAACAACACACCCCGACCAGTTACAATAGGTAACAGATTCACAATACAAAAACAACAACAACAACAACAACATCATCCTAAACAACAACAACATCATCAACAACAAGAAATAAGCTATTTGCCACACAAGCCTGCCATCATTCACTTTGAACTGGAGGGTGTTTTTACAGGCAGCAGCAACAGCACGACATTAGATCATTAGAAAGCATTTAACAAAAGCCACTTGAATGGATTTCTGCAAATATGTAAATACCACAGGAGTCCTCTTACATTTGGGGAACTTTACATTCCTATTGATCAAACCACCATGAAAACATAGTCTCTCTCTCCCTCAGTTATGCATTTTTAAAAAAGCTACCTTTATTTAACCAGGCAAGTCAGTTAAGAACAAATTCTTATTTACAATGACGGCCTACCCTGGCCAAACCCGGATGGCGCTGGGACAATTGTGCGCCGCCCTATGGGACTGCCAATCACGGCCAGATGTGATACAGCCTGGATTCGAACCAAGGACTGTAGTGACGCCTCTTGCACTGAGATGCAGTGCCTTAGACCGCTGCACCAATCGGGAGCCTAACGCTAGCTAGCTAGCTGCTGGGAGGATGTTGTCATTGGACGAGTGGCTGACATTTTACCCCCAACAACAAGATCAACAACTAATGCTAGCCAAAGCAAGATGAGCTAAAATCTAACGAGGGAACAGTACAGTAGGTAAACCCTCTCAAACTTGTCATCATTGCACTGATAGACAATGGGGAATAGTACTGTAGCCTGCTCGCTGTTCCTGCCAATGCATGCTTGTCCCAACCGCCGATTTTACACCTGAATGGGAACTTGCCTGCCCGCCCGTTTGATCGATGCCAAATACATTTGATTGACAAGTAAGAGATATTCTAACTGTGGTTAACAGTCATTTCAAGTTCAGAATCGCTAGCTAGCAAAGTGATTCACATTTCTCGCTAGCCAACCAAATGACACCTGCAACTTTAGTTGTAGCCACAGAAAAACTGAAAAAAGTCAGTCACTCGCCCACTCGTCCATTGACAACATCCTCCCAGCAGCTAGCTAGCTAGCGCTAGGTTCCGTGTTTTTAGCTTGGTAAATCAATAGCTACATAAATAGATAGGCCTGGCTCGCAGTCGGTGTTCTAATTCATCTCAAAGGTGTTCGATGGGGTTGAGGTCAGGGCTCTGTGCAAGCCAGTCAAGTTCTTCCACACCGAGGTCGACAAACAATTTCTGTATAGACCTCGCTTTGTGCACAGAGGCATTGTCATGCTGAAACAGGAAAGGGCCATCCCCAAACTGTTGCCACAAAGTTGGAAGCACAGAATCGTCTAGAATGTCATTGTATTCTGTAGCGTTAAGATTTCCCTTCACTGGAACTACGACATTTGACAAACTGACTTGTTGTAAAGGTGGCATCACTGAACTCTTCAGTGAGGCTATTCTAATGCTTGTCTATGGAGATTGCATGGCTGTGCGCTCAATTTTATACACCTGTCAGCAGTCGGGTATGGCTGAAATAGCCGAATCGACTCATTTAAAGAGGTGTCCACATAATGTTGTATATATCGTGTATTTGTGTACAAGACTACTCCCTACTTATTTTTTCTCTCCTCACTAACAACAACATCACAATCCTATAGCCTCAAGGGTATTTTCCTGGTTAAATAAATCAAAACTTACTGGCTGACCAGCGTCTCCGTCATCTCCCTTGTCTCCGGCCAAGCCATCCAATCCCTGAGGAGATACAACAGAAAGACAAGTCAGGATATCACTTTCTAAGTTGATATAACATGCGAGATCTCTTCCTTTTTACTAGCATCGATCATAAACTACTGTTACACTTCAATAAATTACATTTATACTGTCTAAGAGGTCTCTGCCTAACTTCCCTCCTGTGATGCATCATGACATTCCCTTTATATATCCCCGTAGTACTTACACCAACTCCAGGCTCTCCAGGGGGACCTGGGTCTCCAGGGAAGCCAACGGGTCCCTAGAGAGAGAGAGAGAGAGAGAGAGAGAGAGAGGGAGAGGGAGAGAGAGAGGGGGAGAGAGAGAGAGAGAGAGAGAGAGAGAGAGAGAGGGAGGGAGAGATAGAGAGAGAGAGAGAGAGAGAGAGAGAAGGAGAGAGAGAGAGAGGGAGGGAGGGAGAGAGAGAGGAGAGAGAGGGAGAGAGAGAGACACAGAGAGAGAGAGAGAGGAGAGAGAGGGAGAGAGAAAGAGAGAGAGAGGGAGAGAGGGAGAGATAGAGAGAGAGGGAGAGAGAGAGGGAGAGAGAGAGAGAGAATACAAGATGTGTTTGAGCTGGAATCTGGAGTGTGAGCGGAGCGAGGAGCAGAGCTGGAACGGAGCGAGGAGCAGAGCTGGAGCGTGCCCAATTTGACTGCAGCACAAAGCGGCATTCCCAAAGGCTGGAGCGTCGGCCTTCTCGCCCGCTCCAATTTCCCTCTAGTAGCGTTCACTGCGTGAGCCAAAGGCCCAGCATTTGTAGTCTACTTGTGTGCTGCTATAGCCCCTTGCTTTAGCTACTGTCATGGAGTTTGCTAAATATTTTGATAAAGAAACTGATAACACACACAGGTGCAAAATCAAGGTACAAAGATGAGGACCAAGACTAAGAGGAGGGAAAAGATTTGTTCTATTATCTATACAATAGGTCATCAATGATTTTGGCCCAATAGGCCTGGAATATTCTCACGTTCAAGAAGCTTTCTGTTTTGATTGGGTTATTTTGCCTAAAAACCTTTAGGGTTACCTATAGAAAAATATTTTAAAAAACAACTCTGCATCTCTGCCCAGCCTGGAAAGAGTGGCCAAACGGGTGTTTATCATCCCCAGTGGCTCTGCAAGTGAGGACAGGATATTCTGCAGGTCGGCCCTCCAGGCACCATCACATGAGCCCGAAGACACAGACTGGACAAACTCCTGTTTCTAAAAAGTGGAATTCAAAAGCACTGTAGACTGAACCTAATGAGGCATTTTACCATTAAATTTGTATTTAATTCTAAATCACAGCTTATATGCACAATTTATAGATGTGATTGATTTAATACAATGAAATGTTATTTAAATAATGAGTGCTTTATGTTCCTACCAGCCTATTGTGTCACACTCCCAAATGCTTCACAATGTATTTCTTCGTAGGCTATAGCCTTGAAATAATTCAAATAATATAACCTAAATAATTCATTTTCGTTCCTTTTTAGGCACCCTGTCTGGCTCCTGACCTGTTTAGTGTTTTTAAATGCTGTTTTAAAATGACATGTAGACTATTTGAAAATGGTCCAGGAAATCACAAAAATAGATGAGTGTTGGTTTGAATGGTGATTTTAAAATGTTTTTGAATGGAGCGGATTTGGAGCAGCATTTATTTCTTCCTTGTGAGTGTTTTTCTATTTTTATAAAAACTATTTTGGGAGCGTTTCTTTTTTAGTGGAGCGCCGGAACGGTGTACCGCCCCATGAGCGTTGAGTAGGATTTGCCCGACCGCTCAACTCCTCACACACTCTCGCTGGAAACAGACATACCGTTGATCAGAATCATAACATGAGTGACTCTATGATTTACAGTATCAGTTATAGATCCACAAAACAGAAAAAAAATACTTTTGGTTTATCTTATTGTAAACATTGTGTATGGAGATGTTGTCAAAGATCTTTGAATATAGGGCCTGATGTGTCTTACGGGGTTGCCTTTGGAGCCATCGTCTCCTCCGGGTCCGCGGGCTCCAGCAGGTCCAGCAGCTCCAGGTGGTCCTGACTCTCCCTTCTCCCCTGTCTCTCCTCTGGGGCCCTGGAGAGAGATATCAGCACGGTTATCACATTGATATCAGAACTATCTCTCCCTTCTCCCCTGTCTCTACTCTGGGGCCCTGGAGAGAGATATCAGCATGGTTATCACATTGATATCAGAACTATCTCTCCCTTCTCCCCTGTCTCTCCTCTGGGACCCTGGAGAGAGATATCAGCATGGTTATCACATTGATATCAGAATTATCTCTCCCTTCTCTCCTGTCTCTCCTCTGGGGCCCTGGAGAGAGATATCAGCATGGTTATCACATTGATATCAGAATTATCTCTCCCTTCTCCCCTGTCTCTCCTCTGGGGCCCTGGAGAGAGATATCAGCATGGTTATCACATTGATATCAGAATTATCTCTCCCTTCTCCCCTGTCTCTCCTCTGGGACCCTGGAGAGAGATATCAGCATGGTTATCACATTGATATCAGAATTATCTCCTGTCTCTCCTCTGGGGCCCTGGAGAGAGATATCAGCATGGTTATCACATTGATATCAGAACTATCTCTCCCTTCTCCCCTGTCTCTCCTCTGGGGCCCTGGAGAGAGAAACGTCACAACTGTTATCACACTGAGGATCAGTGGGTGTCACACCGGTAAAGTTTGATCTGTCCCTGTTCCCTCCCTACCTGTCACTATCTGTCCCTGTCTGTTCCCTCCCTACCTGTCACTATCTGTCCCTGTCTGTTCCCTCCCTACCTGTCACTATCTGTCCCTGTCTGTTCCCTCCCTACCTGTCACTATCTGT
Source organism: Salvelinus namaycush (assembly GCF_016432855.1). Classification (NCBI taxonomy): domain Eukaryota; kingdom Metazoa; phylum Chordata; class Actinopteri; order Salmoniformes; family Salmonidae; genus Salvelinus; species Salvelinus namaycush. Next base: position 36,414,909 of record NC_052331.1, read on the forward strand.
CCCTGTTCCCTCTCTACCTGTCACTATCTGTCCCTGTCTGTTCCCTCCCTACCTGTCACTACCTGTCCCTGTCTGTTCCCTCCCTACCTGTCACTACCTGTCCCTGTCTGTTCCCTCCCTACCTGTCACTATCTGTCCCTGTCTGTTCCCTCCCTACCTGTCACTATCTGTCCCTGTCTGTTCCCTCCCTACCTGTCACTATCTGTCCCTGTCTGTTCCCTCCCTACCTGTCACTATCTGTCCCTGTATGTCCCTCCCTACCTGTCACTATCTGTCCCTGTCTGTTCCCTCTCTACCTGTCACTATCTGTCCCTGTCTGTTCCCTCCCTACCTGTCACTATCTGTCCCTGTCTGTTCCCTCCCTACCTGTCACTATCTGTCACTATCTGTCCCTGTCACTATCTGTCACTATCTGTCCCTGTCACTATCTGTCCCTGTCTGTTCCCTCCCTACCTGTCACTATCTGTCCCTGTCTGTTCCCTCCCTACCTGTCACTATCTGTCCCTGTCACTATCTGTCCCTGTCTGTTCCCTCCCTACCTGTCACTATATGTCCCTGTTCCCTCCCTACCTGTCACTATCTGTCCCTGTCTGTTCCCTCCCTACCTGTCACTATCTGTCCCTGTCTGTTCCCTCTATACCTGTCACTATCTGTCCCTGTCTGTTCCCTCCCTACCTGTCACTATCTGTCCCTGTCTGTTCCCTCCCTACCTGTCACTATCTGTCCCTGTCTGTTCCCTCCCTACCTGTCACTATCTGTCCCTGTCTGTTCCCTCCCTACCTGTCACTATATGTCCCTGTTCCCTCCCTACCTGTCACTATCTGTCCCTGTCTGTCCCTGTTCCCTCCCTACCTGTCACTATCTGTCCCTGTCACTATCTGTCCCTGTCTGTTCCCTCTATAACGGTCACTATCTGTCCCTGTCTGTTCCCTCCCTACCTGTCACTATCTGTCCCTGTCTGTCCCTGTTCCCTCCCTACCTGTCACTATCTGTCCCTGTCTGTTCCCTCCCTACCTGTCACTATCTGTCCCTGTATGTCCCTCCCTACCTGTCACTATCTGTCCCTGTCTGTTCCCTCTCTACCTGTCACTATCTGTCCCTGTCTGTCCCTCCCTACCTGTCACTATCTGTCCCTGTCACTATCTGTCCCTGTCTGTTCCCTCCCTACCTGTCACTATCTGTCCCTGTCACTATCTGTCCCTGTCTGTTCCCTCCCTACCTGTCACTATCTGTCCCTGTCACTATCTGTCCCTGTCTGTTCCCTCCCTACCTGTCACTATCTGTCCCTGTCTGTCCCTGTTCCCTCCCTACCTGTCACTATCTGTCCCTGTCTGTTCCCTCCCTACCTGTCACTATCTGTCCCTGTCTGTTCCCTCCCTACCTGTCACTATCTGTCCCTGTCTGCTCCCTCCCTACCTGTCACTATCTGTCCCTGTCACTATCTGTCCCTGTCTGTTCCCTCCCTACCTGTCACTATCTGTCCCTGTCACTATCTGTCCCTGTCTGTTCCCTCCCTACCTGTCACTATCTGTCCCTGTCACTATCTGTCCATGTCTGTTCCCTCCCTACCTGTCTCTATCTGTCCCTGTTCCCTCCCTACCTGTCACTATCTGTCCCTGTCTGTTCCCTCCCTACCTGTCACTATCTGTCCCTGTCTGTTCCCTCCCTACCTGTCACTATCTGTCCCTGTCACTATCTGTCCCTGTCTGTTCCCTCTCTACCTGTCACTATCTGTCCCTGTCTGTTTCTCCCTACCTGTCACTATCTGTCCCTGTCTGTTCCCTCCCTACCTGTCACTATCTGTCCCTGTCACTATCTGTCCCTGTCTGTTCCCTCCCTACCTGTCACTATCTGTCCCTGTCACTATCTGTCCCTGTCTGTTCCCTCCCTACCTGTCACTATCTGTCCCTGTCACTATCTGTCCCTGTCTGTTCCCTCCCTACCTGTCACTATCTGTCCCTGTCACTATCTGTCCCTGTCTGTTCCCTCCCTACCTGTCACTACCTGTCCCTATCTGTTTCGTTCTGACACTGTAAACAGATAGAGGAGCAGACAGCCGTGTCGATATGCTGTGACGGACGCTGAGTAGAGGAGGAGAAAGGGTCCCCTATGGCTCTGGTCAAAATTAATGCCCTGAATAGGGAACATGGGTGTCATTTGGGTGACAAGCCAGAGAGTCCTATCAGGGACTAGTGTTCTGTACTGATTAAACATGACAGCACTACACAACCACAAACCACAGCATAGCCAACAATCAATGATCAACGCTCTGATATGAATTTAATGGGACTGGGGTTGGATGGAAGCACAGCTGTAATCTATGATATTGATCCTAATTTATTATCTTTCTGAGAGGGGAAGGGATAATCAATGATCATAACCAAATGCTCTGCTGGGCAATGATCAATTCGAAAATATGGATTGACCAAGCTGCCGGCCCAAGTATTTCCTATGGAGGAAACCCCAGTAAGGGACCAGCCAGACTAGAAGAGTTGGATACAGTAAGGACCAGCCAGGCTAGAAGAGTTGGATACAGTAAGGACCAGCCAGACTAGAAGAGTTGGATACAGTAAGGGACCAGCCAGGCTAGAAGAGTTGGATACAGTAAGGACCAGCCTGGCTAGAAGAGTTGGATACAGTAAGGGACCAGCCAGACTAGAAGAGTTGGATACAGTAAGGGACCAGCCAGGCTAGAAGAGTTGGATACAGTAAGGGACCAGCCAGGCTAGAAGAGTTGGATACAGTAAGGGACCAGCCAGACTAGAAGAGTTGGATACAGTAAGGGACCAGCCAGGCTAGAAGAGTTGGATACAGTAAGGGACCAGCCAGACTAGAAGAGTTGGATACAGTAAGGGACCAGCCAGGCTAGAAGAGTTGGATACAGTAAGGGACCAGCCAGACTAGAAGAGTTGGATACAGTAAGGGACCAGCCAGACTAGAAGAGTTGGATACAGTAAGGACCAGCCAGGCTAGAAGAGTTGGATACAGTAAGGGACCAGCCAGGCTAGAAGAGTTGGATACAATAAGGGACCAGCCAGACTAGAAGAGTTGGATACAGTAAGGGACCAGCCAGACTAGAAGAGTTGGATACAGTAAGGGACCAGCCAGGCTAGAAGAGTTGGATACAGTAAGGGACCAGCCAGACTAGAAGAGTTGGATACAATAAGGACCAGCCAGGCTAGAAGAGTTGGATACAGTAAGGGACCAGCCAGGCTAGAAGAGTTGGATACAGTAAGGGACCAGCCAGGCTAGAAGAGTTGGATACAGTAAGGACCAGCCAGACTAGAAGAGTTGGATACAGTAAGGACCAGCCAGGCTAGAAGAGTTGGATACAGTAAGGGACCAGCCAGGCTAGAAGAGTTGGATACAGTAAGGGACCAGCCAGACTAGAAGAGTTGGATACAGTAAGGGACCAGCCAGGCTAGAAGAGTTGGATACAGTAAGGGACCAGCCAGGCTAGAAGAGTTGGATACAGTAAGGGACCAGCCAGGCTAGAAGAGTTGGATACAGTAAGGGACCAGCCAAGCTAGAAGAGTTGGATACAGTAAGGACCAGCCAGGCTAGAAGAGTTGGATACAGTAAGGACCAGCCAAGCTAGAAGAGTTGGATACAGTAAGGGACCAGCCAGGCTAGAAGAGTTGGATACAGTAAGGGACCAGCCAGGCTAGAAGAGTTGGATACAGTAAGGGACCAGCCAGGCTAGAAGAGTTGGATACAGTAAGGACCAGCCTGGCTAGAAGAGTTGGATACAGTAAGGGACCAGCCAGACTAGAAGAGTTGGATACAGTAAGGACCAGCCAGGCTAGAAGAGTTGGATACAGTAAGGGACCAGCCAGGCTAGAAGAGTTGGATACAATAAGGGACCAGCCAGACTAGAAGAGTTGGATACAGTAAGGACCAGCCAGGCTAGAAGAGTTGGATACAGTAAGGGACCAGCCAGGCTAGAAGAGTTGGATACAATAAGGGACCAGCCAGACTAGAAGAGTTGGATACAGTAAGGGACCAGCCAGACTAGAAGAGTTGGATACAGTAAGGGACCAGCCAGACTAGAAGAGTTGGATACAGTAAGGGACCAGCCAGACTAGAAGAGTTGGATACAGTAAGGGACCAGCCAGGCTAGAAGAGTTGGATACAGTAAGGGACCAGCCAGGCTAGAAGAGTTGGATACAGTAAGGGACCAGCCAGGCTAGAAGAGTTGGATACAGTAAGGGACCAGCCAAGCTAGAAGAGTTGGATACAGTAAGGACCAGCCAGGCTAGAAGAGTTGGATACAGTAAGGACCAGCCAAGCTAGAAGAGTTGGATACAGTAAGGGACCAGCCAGGCTAGAAGAGTTGGATACAGTAAGGGACCAGCCAGGCTAGAAGAGTTGGATACAGTAAGGGACCAGCCAGGCTAGAAGAGTTGGATACAGTAAGGACCAGCCTGGCTAGAAGAGTTGGATACAGTAAGGACCAGCCAGGCTAGAAGAGTTGGATACAGTAAGGGCCAGCCAGGCTAGAAGAGTTGGATACAATAAGGGACCAGCCAGACTAGAAGAGTTGGATACAGTAAGGACCAGCCAGGCTAGAAGAGTTGGATACAGTAAGGGACCAGCCAGGCTAGAAGAGTTGGATACAATAAGGGACCAGCCAGACTAGAAGAGTTGGATACAGTAAGGGACCAGCCAGACTAGAAGAGTTGGATACAGTAAGGGACCAGCCAGACTAGAAGAGTTGGATACAATAAGGGACCAGCCAGGCTAGAAGAGTTGGATACAGTAAGGGACCAGCCAGACGAGAAGAGTTGGATACAGTAAGGGACCAGCCAGAGCTAGAAGAGTTGGATACAGTAAGGACCAGCCAGACTAGAAGAGTGGATACAGTAAGGGACCAGCCAGGCTAGAAGAGTTGGATACAGTAAGGGACCAGCCAGGCTAGAAGAGTTGGATACAGTAAGGACCAGCCAGACTAGAAGAGTTGGATACAGTAAGGGACCAGCCAGACTAGAAGAGTTGGATACAGTAAGGGACCAGCCAGACTAGAAGAGTTGGATACAGTAAGGACCAGCCAGACTAGAAGAGTTGGATACAGTAAGGGCCAGCCAGGCTAGAAGAGTGGATACAGTAAGGGACCAGCCAGGCTAGAAGAGTTGGATACAGTAAGGGACCAGCCAGACTAGAAGAGTTGGATACAGTAAGGGACAGCCAGGCTAAGGATACAGTAAGACCAGAATGATTGGAAACCAATGGCAGACTCTCCCCAGCCTAGTAAATAAAATTAGTACACAGACAGAATGAGTAGGAACCAAGGAGACTTCCCCTAAGTAAAAATTAGTCCACAGGCCAGATATGGAAACCAGCATGGGAGACTCGTCGCTGTTTTCTTCCCGGACATAGTGAAACAATTTACCGCTACCCGTCTACCACCCAGGACAGTCAGAAGACCGAGGTTAAAGGGCTCAGATACTGAACAAATCGTGCTGCGTCAAAGAACACAATATACCAATGGGAAGGACCTTCCAGACAGTGCAAACAATTAACAAATAAGTCAGCGCAGTGCTTGAGAATGAACCAGTAAGAGAAAACCAAGCAAATGCAGTAGATATAACTCTCCCAGTAATAGCATATGGTATACAAGAAGTGCCACAAGGCGCAAAAATGACCTATGGAAAGGAAAACCAAATTGGAGACATCTCCCAGGAGACTGAAAATTAATGTGAGTAACATTTAGCTTATAGTCCAGCAGGCAGATACTGACATACCGATGGACGAAAAAAGCCATATTAATGGGAGGAGAACTCGTTTGCCACAAGGTGGTGAAGGTAGAGTAGTAGAACATTTAGTCCACAGGCCAGACATGCGGTAGAAACCAATGGAGACTCTCCCAGTAACATTAGTCCACAGGCAGAATGACTGGAAACCAATGGAGACTCTCCCAGTAACATTAGTCCACAGGCAGAATGACTGGAAACCAATGGAGACTCTCCCAGTAACATTAGTCCACAGGGCAGATTACGCGCACTGGAAACCAATGCACCGTGAGACGGGTCTTCCCAGTGTAACATCTAGGCCACCAGACCAGAATGATGACTGTGGCATATCCAAAGAAGTCGGAGACTGGATCTTAGGCCTCCCACAGTACTGTCATAACTGGACATTAGTCACAAGACAGAAGTGACTGGATAACACCAGGAAGTATGTCCTGAATCGCCACGCAGTACCTCTCTGCCCATCCCAGTCAACATTTATTTGGTTTCCTGTTCCACAGGAGCAAGAATGCCTGGAAAACAAATGGAGACTCTACCAGTAGATCTAATTAGTCACAGTGGCCTACAGTCTTAACTCAGAGTATGCCTGGGAAAGCCATCAATTGCGTCAGACTCTTTGGGCCATGTTTAATACAATTAAAGTACACACTACGAAAATTTCAGACTGAGTAGGGGTTAAACCAATGGAGAATCTCGTCCATCACAAGTTTCAAGGAAGATATTAGCATCCGAACATTGACAGATTCACACATTGGTAGCAGAACTGATGGACAAGTTCCCCAAGGGCGGACTGAGCGGCCTATTCCTGTAACATTAAGTCCACAGTGTACCTAAGATATTATGAGACTGGAAATTCCAATGAAAGGAAGTACATCCTACGCTACGGTACTAACATCTATCGTACACACGGATTACAGAGCATGAATTGGTAAACCAACATTCGGATGATATCTCCTAGAATAACACATGTACGCTCCACGCGGCAGTACGTATGGTCAAGCATTTCAGGAAAACCAAAGTGGCGTATGTACGAGCTCTCCCTGAAGTAAGACACGATACCTGTACTCACAGGGCAGAATTGATTCTACGGCTAAACCAAAAGATGGAGAGACTCTCACCACGCCCCGCAGCATACAACATTCAGATACCACACAGCAGAATGCCTAGGTAAACCGAGATGAGAAGACTCACTCCCATTTAGTTCAACATACTAGTAGCAGCCAGGCAGAATGAAGCGGAAACAATGAGCGGGGACTCTCCAGTAACGTATGTCAGTACCACACACAGGCAGAATGATGGAGAACCAATGGAGAAACTGCTTCCCCAGAAAAGTAACATTAGGTCCACAGCAGAATGGACTGAGGAAACCAATAGGATGAGGAACTTATCACCAGTAGACCATTAGTCCTCATCATACCGCTGTTCGAGAAATGATATGACTCGGTAACACATCCTCTAATGGAGGAGTTGCGTCCCCAACTACACAAAATAGCCACAGACAGGAATGACTGGGAAACCCAGATGGACGTACGCTCCCCAGTGTAGTACACATCTCTAGTTACAACCAACAGTGGGCCTTTTGTTCGAAGTAAAAGTCATGCTATCTTGTATAGAACACCATAATGAACTGAGACATTCTGTCCTCTAGCTGCGCACAGGCAACTTAGTTACCACATGCAGCAGTCAATGCATTCAATTAATCCACCAGGTTTCCTCTTCTTCAAAAGTGCAGGATACGAGAATGCAATCCACGAACGGAAAACCATATGGAGACTTGGCCCTTACCAGTATAAACTTATGTAACATCTCAGGCGCCAACAGGAAAACAAGCAGAATGCCCCGTTCAAACGAAAGAAACCAAATGAAGACGAAACATCCCTAACCGGTACCCTAGATAAGTTAAACTATATAACAAGTTACTATCACATTAGACTAAGACGAGGACGAGAGTGAATAGATATGTGAAAATGTCAAAATGACTCGAGACTCTGCACCCCCGACAAGTAAACATTTAACAAAGATCCACGCCAGCTTTGCACCCAGAATGATGGGGAGAAACAAATGGGAAGCGACGCTCCTATTGAACCTACTCCGTACAGTAACATGCTAGTTCCAAAAATAGCATGACTGGAGCTGGAACCCGCATACTATGGAGACTCTTATCGCAGAGAACAAATGACTACAATTCAGCTCATTCTTCCAGTCACAAAACCGAGCAAGAAAGGGACTTTCGAAAGATCTGTTGCTGCAATATCTGGAGTAACCGAGATAGGAGCTCCTCCAGCACCCTCATGTATACATCTAGTCCACAGGCAGAATGACGGAAAACCCAGGAATCTGCGAGACTTCTCCCCTCGGGAGGAAGGTAGACATTCTATGTCCTTTGACCACGGGCAGACAATGACTGAAGTAAACACATATGGAGACCGTCTCCCGACAAACCATTAGTAAATTGAGGTCCAAACCAAGGCAGAGCTGCCTTGCGGGAAACCAATGGAGACTCTCCCAGTAGTAACATTTAGTAAATACGGCAGAATAACTCGGAAGGTGAATTTTTGAGAACCAATGGAGACTCTTTCAGTAACATTAGTCCACAGGCAGAATGCCTGGAAACCAATGGAGACTCTCCCCTTTGGGGACGTAACGATGAGTGTTCTCACCGTCGGCTCCCCAGAAGTGACGTGGAGGGAAACCCAAGGTGAGACCACTTGGCCCCCCGTTTCGAGCCGTAAACACACTTGTCCATTAGCTCCACATACAGTGCCAGACTGGTAGATATACCTCTAACACGTACATGATGGAAACATTATTCAAATACATGTTGTGACTCTCCCTAGAACCTTTTAGAGTGTCTTCTATCCAAATCTACCAATCATATAGTCCAAGTATATCATCCTAGCCTTAGTCAACTAACTCAGGAGGCGCATGCTCTGGAAACCCAATGGACGACTTCTCCCAGTAAACATTAGTACACAGACAGAATGACTCTGAGTAGACGAAGACCAGCAATAGGAGCCTCTGCCCCTACATTCGGCAGGCGCTAAGACTTTCTGTTTTAGTCCAAGGCAAGATCCCGATGCTTGGAGGAACACCCCAATGCGAGACTCCCCCTACGTTAACATTAGTCCACAGGACAGGAATGCCTGGAAAACCAATGCTGGAGGAATGTAGAATACTTACCGCCCCCCCTAACCACCAAAGGAGAGGTTACGTAAACAGTGTATGCTACTGATAAATGTTGGTCTTCCACAGTACTAGCCAGACAATTGCCCAGAAGCAAAACAATAATAAGTCGATGGTTGGAGAGCAGTGAAACAGAAAAAATGGAGCAGAACATCTGACTTATACACATTCGAGAGTGAACTATATCAGAATAAGGCACCAAAACATACGACAGAAAACTAAAATGACAGCATTAGAAAGTGGACTGTCATAGCGGGCGATTTTTTTTTTTTTGATGGTCGAGACCTATTTCGCCTACACAACATAATTCTCTGTTGGACTCTGCAATATGGCGTATCACAGACGTGCTCCTCCAAATCTGTGTAGCTTTCCTGCATTAGTCCTAGCAAGAAATAATGGTAGCCTGTAGTGGTTGTGTGGTTCGTCTTTTAGCATCTCTCGGCTATTGACTAGTCATTAGCAGAGCAGCCGGATAGGGAACAGATGAGACAAAGTATTGGGAGTTGTGGAATGTAGGCTTCTATTCGAATCGTAACCGGTAGGTTCTTCGATTCTATTCTAAAGTGTTTCAGAGCGGGAATTAAATATTGAATTTGACAGATCAATGTGATTTTTTTGTTGTTGTATAGAATCGAGAATATGTTCTAAATTGACTTTGTTATGTCGGATGACATTCTACATTGCTCCCGACAAGTGTGCGGGAGAAATGTAGCGGTAGGGGCAGGCCTATCATACAGAGGTGAGAGGCAGGGACTTTTTCGGAGGTGCGGTGGGTTCAGTTTGTTATTTTTGAGCCACGTAGGGTCTTAAGGGCTGGCATTAGGCTCCAGTCTCCTGGACGGCGTGGGTCGAAAGCCCCACCGCCCTGCCCATCCTTTTTGTTGTTCGTGCTAAGTCGTAATGGGTGGTCAGCTCTGGGTCAAATTTCAAACTTTCGTGGTTCGTGTAGCTACTCGGAAGGTCATGCCAGGTTAATGTTTGTTGTGATGTAAAATATTCGTTTTAGTTAAAGTTTTAGAACTCCACTACGCGTTACTCGATAGTCATTCAAGGCCGAGGAAAGTTAGTTACACCGCTCAATAGCTCCTGTATACATAGTAGACTACCACCCTGTCCCATTAAGGTAGCACCATTGATAATATGGATACAATGTTGTCTACCTGCAACAACATGCCAACTTGGGTTGTACTGTATATACATCGAACATCAGGATTTATGTTCTTTAGTCGAGAGTAATTATTTTTAAAAGTATTATACTTAATGTTATGCTATTAACCTATTTGGATTGATATACTTTTTATCAAGGAAGAGCTAGGCATCTAGTCACGTTTTCAACGAATAACACATAGTTATTCTTTATCAATTGAACCATCTGGTGACTAATCCTACGACCCGAGCCCAAACCATTAACGGGATCACGGGCCAAGTAAGATCTTCAAAAAAGGCTGTGCGTTACGCCGCCACTATGGGGTAGACTCGAAATCACGGAAGCCCGAGTCACCTATGTGATACAGCCTGGATCAAATCGCAGGGTCTGTGATACTTTTAGTGACGCCTCTGCACTGACTGATGGAGTGCCTTAGACCGCCTGGGAGGCCACTCGGAATATACGGTATTGAATGTTGGAAAAGAAATAAGGTTGCAAACGTGTCAATGAATACAACGTAGCCGCTTTGCGTTATAAACGAATTAAAAATTTACAACAACCCGTTGGCATTGAATCATATATTTTGGTTTTCAAGCAAAATGATATACCTATTATTTTCAATTAGAAAAATAAACGTAACCTTATTCTACTTGCAACCAATTAAAGAGATGTTTTTTTTAGACTAATTTTGACAGTGTAGTACATACCATTAATACAATGCATCAACGTTTTCTGTTTTGCTGTAAACTATATATTGTGAGAATTATAGAGGAGAGATTAACTGAAGCCAACGATGGCGATGCCTGATGCCCGACGCTGTTTTGTGGTGCGTGTATGACAGTCGGAACAAGTCAGAAAGTAGCAATATCAATAAATGCCTTCACTTTGAAGATCTTCTTCTGTTGGCACTCCAAAACCGTGAGGTATCGTGCAGTGTGCAGTGTGTAGTTACATCACGAGTGGTAGTGTATGCAGTGTGTATGATGTGTAGTCATACCTGCAGTCCGATAGGGTTTCCCAGGATTAGCCCAGGCGACATCTCTTCTGGATCCTCGTCTGTCCCTCTCTGGCCAAGATGTATAGCTGATGGCCCTCTGGGTGCCGACCACAATCCATACCTGCGACAAGGCAGAGGTGCATTAGAGGTCAAGGATAGAGCTGGCTGGAAATCAGTACAAGTTATTGACTAGCTGGAGGCTAACTATCAATCAAAAAAACTGAATGAGGACTTGTTGTTCTTAGACTGGCGCTTTGCAATGTCAGATATAGGAGCTCGAGGAACTCCGTGCTGGACTTTTCAATGTCTTTTTCAAGTACGGTGGCATGACAAACTGAAGCCCAAACCTGTAGCATGCAATGTCCAATATGAAACACTTATCCAAAACGAAATGAGGTCAAACAATGCTTTTAATCAAAACCCTCAGAGGTACCCTAATAAGTTAAATAAACAGAAGTACATTTAAGAGACGAGAGAGAATAGAATTTTGTTCAATACTGGAGATAAAATCAACAAAAGATTTTATAACCCCTTTTGTTCACCCTTGGTTTAAGCGCAATTGAAACCCTGACGAGCCAAAAATGGGCAGCACCTTAGAAAAACTACAACCTTCTAGCGTCATTTTTCCAAAGACCAGCCTCGCTGAAAGTCTTTCCTATCGAAGACGATGTGACATCTAGTGATGGAATGCAAGCCCTGATCAGGCAACTGCAATCTGGGTGAGGACTTGCTCATAATAAACATGAAAGCCATTGGAGGGAAACAGTGGTTAAGGCCTGTGAATTTTTGAGCGACGGGGCGATAATGCGAGAGTTTGCTCCTAGGGCGGTTCTGACCTGCATAGTCAGTTAGCGGTGATACTTACTCAGGCAATGATTTTTAACAGTTTTAGAAGAACTTTAGAGTTGTGACTTCTATCCCAAATCTAGACGACAATTACATGCATAAGCCTAGCTTCTCGGGCCGGAAGAAAGGCAGTTTACATTGGTGAATGTGTTTCGGGAGATTGACGATGATAGGACGCTTTTTCCTTGAGAAAGAAGAGAGCTCCCCCCCCCCCCCCCCCTTTTTTAGAGAGGAGAGAAAGAGAAAGATCCGAGGACGATGGGGAGAGGAAACGGATACCGCCCCGCGTACCCGAAAAAAGGATTGAGAGTAAAGGCGCTCTAGAGATAAAATGTTTGCCTTGCAATTCAGACATCCAGACGAGCAAACGAAAGTAAATGGTAACCTGAGAAGAGAGAGAGGACCGATTGATGGGGTGAAAGGGACAGTATGTGGAGCCGACGAGAGAGGTGAGACACGCGTAACAGAGGAGAGAGAAAGAAATGCAGAGAGCGGGAAAGGAAAGAGAATGCGAGACTGATTGAGAGACAGAAGATGAGGAGAGAAGAGAGAGCGGAGGACCTGAGTAGGTGGAGGCTGAGGGGTTGCGTTGGGTTGCCTTTAGGGGGCGGGAATAGGCAGAATTCTGTGTTTTGGATCTGACCTGACCTGAGGAGATCTGAGTTGAAGTAGGGTACGCCCTAAACGGCACCCTATTAGCTATGTAGTGCACTACTTTTGACCAGAAGCCTTTGGGTAGTAATGCACTATAAAAGGGAAGGGAAATAGGGTGTAATTTGAGATATGATAGTTTTGCTTGGCCAGAATAACAGCCCAGTACATGGACGACTGTGGAGTTTGGCTTGTGAGACTAGTGTAGAGGCTTACTGCAGGACTGAGACATCATGTAGAGGTTTGAGAGACGGTTGCTGTTTCAAGGGAACAGTAAGACTTTAGCTAACTATTACAACTCTCTTCTCAGTGGACATGTGTTGTTAGTGTGGTGTGTAGTCTAGGGGGAACACAGTAGTGTGTGTAGGTGTGTTGTGTTGTTAGTGTGGTGTGTCTCTAACAGTAAGACTTTAGCTAACTATTACAACTCTCTTCTCAGTGGACACAGCTTTGAAAGTCAGGGACAAATCTGTATCTACAGGTCTCTTAAAGATGTTCAGGGGCTGATCTTTCTTTGCTTAAACATCCTAACCATATGTTCTCGCTATAGTCTTGTTGTAGTCTCGCTGTAGACTTGTTTTAGTCTTTGTATAGTCTTTTTGTAGTCTTGTTGTAGTCTTTCTATAGTCTCGCTGTAGTCTCGCTGGAGTCTCGCTGTAGTTTTGTTGTAGTCTTGTTGTAGTCTTGTTTTAGTCTTTGTATAGTCTTGTTGTAGTCTTTCTATAGTCTTGTTGTAGTCTCACTGGAGTCTCACTGTAGTCTTGCTGTAGTCTCTCTCTAGTCTCGATGTAGTCTCTCTCTAGTCTTGTTGTAGTCTCTCTCTAGTCTTGTTGTAGTCTTGTTTTAGTCTTTGTATAGTCTTGTTGTAGTCTTTCTATAGTCTCGCTGTAGTCTCACTGGAGTCTCACTGTAGTCTCACTGAAGTCTTGCTGTAGTCTCTCTCTAGTCTCGATGTAGTCTCTCTCTAGTCTTGTTGTAGTCTTTCTATAGTCTTGTTGTAGGCTTGCTGTAGTCTCGATGTAGTCTCACTGTAGTCTCTCTCGAGTCTTGTTGTAGTCTTGCTCTAGTCTTGTTGTAGTCTCTCTCTAGTCTCGCTGTAGTCTCTCTCTAGTCTTGTTGTAGTCTTGTTTTTATGTAGTCCTCATCCCTATTTAGTCTGTTGTAGTCTCTCCTCCTTATGTCTTGTTGTAGTCTCTCTCTAGTCTTGTTGTAGTCTTTCTCTAGTCTTGTTGTAGTCTCTCTCTAGTCTCGCTGTAGTCTTTCTCTAGTCTTGTTGTAGTCTCTCTCTAGTCTTGTTGTAGTCTCTCTCTAGTCTCGCTGTAGTCTCTCTCTAGTCTTGTTGTAAGTCTCTCTCTAGTCTTGTTGTAGTCTCTCTCTAGTCTCGCTGTAGTCTCTCTCTAGTCTCGCTGTAGTCTTGTTGTAGTCTTGTTGTAGTCTCTCTATAGTCTTGTTGTAGTCTTGTTGTAGTCTCTCTATAGTCTTGTTGTAGTCTCTCTCTAGTCTTGTTGTAGTCTCTCTATAGTCTTGTTGTAGTCTCTCTATAGTCTTGTTGTAGTCTTGTTGTAGTCTCTCTATAGTCTTGTTGTAGTCTCTCTATAGTCTTGTTGTAGTCTCTCTATAGTCTTGTTGTAGTCTCTCTATAGTCTTTGTGTGTAGTCTTGTTGTAGTTCTCCAATAGTCTTGTTGTAGTCTCTCTATAGTCTTGTTGTAGTCTTGTTGTAGTCTCTCTCTAGTCTTGTTGTAGTCTCTCTATAGTCTTGTTGTAGTCTCTCTATAGTCTTGTTGTAGTCTCTCTATAGTCTTGTTGTAGTCTTGTTGTAGTCTTGTTGTAGTCTTGTTGTAGTCTCTCTATAGTCTTGTTGTAGTCTTGTTGTAGTCTTGTTGTAGTCTTGTTGTAGTCTTGTTGTAGTCTTGTTGTAGTCTCTCTGTAGTCTTGTTGTAGTCTCTCTTATTTGGCTTGTAGAGCGACTCTCGTCATGTAGTCTGTTGTAGTCTGTGTTGTAGTTTCTGTAGTCTGTTGTGCTTCAGTGTGTTGTTGTAGTCATCGTTCTATAGTCTTTTGTAGTCTACTCTGTTAGTCTGTTTACTGATTTGTCGTAGTCTCTCTATAGTCGTGTTGTAGTCTTGTTGTAGTCTCTCTCTATAGTCTTGTTGTACGAGTCTCTCTATAGTTGTTGTAGTCTTTGTCTATAGTCTTGTGTAGTACTGTTGTAGTCTCTCTGTAGTCTTGTTGTAGTCTTTCTATAGTCTTGTTGTAGTCTTGTTGTAGTCTCTCTGTAGTCTTGTTGTAGTCTCTCTGTAGTCTTGTTGTTAGTCTTCGTAGTCTTGTTGTGCACTAAGTCTGTTGTAGTATTGTTTGGTTCTAGTCCTTGTTGTGTGTATTCTATTAGATCCTTGTTGTAGTATGTTGGTAGTCTCTCTGTAGCATCTTGTTTCGTATTGTGTTAGTCCTTTGTTTCTTGTGTTCTTTGTTGTGTCTCTGCTCTAGTCTTGTTGTTAGTCTCTGTATTTGTAGTTCTATAGTTGTGTATGCTATTCTGTAGCTGTTGTAGTCTGGTATTCATCTGTTTATAGTCTTGTTGTAGTCTCGTAGTAGAGTCGGGGGGTAGGCAAGGTGCATTGAATGGTGTGCGTCAGCGCGTGGGGCTTCAAGGCAAACGTTGCGGTGCTATTGTTAGTTTGTTGTAGGTGCTCGAATTCAGTCAATTTGTTTGTGGGTATAATTTATCTATCTTCTCTGGATCCATTGGTGTGCCATTATCTTTTTTAGCACACCTAGTCTACCGTGCTCCTCTAGCGGTAAATATAAAATATTTAGGCTTACGATGCGTAAAGACTACAATGTAGTAATCATCTCATGATTCTAGACTCAAAGCATTTAGACTTCTTGTATCCAGCCACTGTGTCGGAATTTAGCACAAGGTCGACGACAGGTGAAATGCACTACGCCTATGCGAATATCGTCTGATGGACAACGCCCGTCAGTCATACAAAATACCATATGAACAATACAGCTTTCATAGCAGGCATGTGACGATCAGTATGTTGAAAGTCAGAAATAGCATATAAAGATAGATATCGTCCTGTACCTGTGTAGTTGAAGATCTTCTACGTCTAGTTGGCAACTGACAAAATTGTGTGTGCTCGTATGATACATACAACGAGAGTCGTCGCTCGTGTTTAGTCTCTCATTAGTCTTGTCGTGTATAGTATCTGTTGTATGTACTTCTCTATATAGTCTCTGTGTAGTCTATAGATATGTTGTTGTTAGTCGTTCTTAGCTGTATGTAGTTATTGTTGTAGTCTCTCTGTAGTCTTGTTGTAGTCTTTCTATAGTCTTGTTGTAGTATTGTTGTAGTCTCTCTGTAGTCTTGTTTTCGTATTGTTGTAGTCTCTCTATAGTCTTGTTGTTGTCTCTCTGTAGTCTTGTTGTAGTCTTGTTGTAGTCTATCTGTAGTCTTGTTGTAGTCTATCTATAGTCTTGTTGTAGTCTTGTTGTAGTCTTGTTGTAGTCTGTGTTGTTAGTATTGTTGTTAGTCCTCTACTCGTAGTATGGTTGTAGGTCTATCTATAGTCTGTGTTGTAGCTCTGTTCGTGTTTCTTGATTGTAGTTATTGTGTTGCTAGTCGTTGCTAGCTCTCTCTGTAGCTATTGGTTGTAGTATGATTATATAGTCTTGTATGTAGTCTACTGTTCGTACGTATTACTACTATAGTCCCCTTGTTGTAGTCTCTCTGATTAGCTTGTTGTAGTCTATCTATAGTATTGTATGTTATGTATTGTTCTGCCCTCAGGTCTTATCTGATTAGATATTGTTCTTGTAAGTATCATCTGTATGTTCTTGGTGTTACTTTGTAGGATAGTCCTATCAGTCTTGTTAATAGTCTATAGTAGTCTTTGTTGTTAGTCTCTAGTTGAAGTCTATCGGTAGTCATTGTTGTAGTTCTTATGTAAGTACATTGTTGTAAGTCATACTCCTATAGTATTGTTGTTAGTTTCTATATAGTATTGTTGTTTATGTATGTATCTATATAGTTTGTTGTAGTCTCTATTGTAGTCTTGTTTGCTAAGTCTCATCTATAGTCTGTATGTAGTCCTTAGTTGTCAGTCTCTCTGTAGTCTTGTCGCTGTAGGATCTCTCTTGTGTCTTTGTTTGTAGTCTATCTATAGTCTTGTTATTAGTCTTGCTCTATATAGTCTTGTTTGTAGTCTCTCCTAATAGTATTGGTGCTATCAGTCTATATATAGTCTTGTTTGTAGTCTCTTCTATAGTATTGTTGTAGTTTCTCTATAGGTTTGTTGTAGCAGTCTCTATTATAGTCTTGTTGTAGGTCTGTCTGGTAGTCTTGTATGTAGTCTATCTATAGTCTGTTTGTAGTTCTCCTATAGTAATTGTTGTAGTCTCTATATAGTCCCTGTTGTAGCATCTTGGTTGCTTAGGTTCTTGTTGTAGTCTCTCTGTAACGTCTTGTGCTAGCTATTTCTCATAGTCTTGTGGTAGGTCTCTCTAATAGTCTTGTTGTAAGTCTCTCTCTGTAGTCTGTGTTCGTTCTAAGTTTCTATATGTCCTTCGTTGTTCGTCTCACTCTATACGTCGTGCTGAGTCTCTGTGTGTTAATCTCATACAAGACAAGGTAGTGTTGGTCCTTGGGGCATTTATGTGGCTATTGAAGAAGATAAACGACTCCAACCGAAGTCACAGCTGCAGGCCTTACGTCAAGCTTGATAATTTGAATATAATAGATGTGGATTCATATTTAGGCTGGCGGAGTGCCAACCTGGCCTATCGGGACAGACACAGGTGTCTCAGTAGGTCAGGTCATTTTTTTTTAGCCCCCACCAGTTTTGACCGCGTATTCCGACCCACTAACGGCCACCTAGGTGCTTTCACACCATTGGTACCGTACAATACGAAAACCATTATTACCAGTAGTGGAATACTTTGACCCCCCCCCACTACATCTCAGAACAAAGGTTCGTTCCCTTACATACCTGCATAAGATATATAGGGGGCGGAACAATATAGACTGTAGTAAATTGGTTATGAAGGCACCCTAGCATAGATAGTCTAATAATATGACAGATATATTTACTGTCTGAATCACCCTAGCCAGCACTAGAGCCGGATGAAACGGAACAAACTATGCCTCTCGAACTACAGGACAGGTAATATTACTGTCCCTGATCACCCATTGGCACTTAGCACCTGCGCCGAGCATGTTTCCAATGAGAAGTTACTTGAGTCTTGCAATGACCTTTGTATGGTCCTGCCCGTACATACACCGTTGTGAGGACAGAGCATGCAGTTTCTTAATGGTCTACAGATTCTATAGATTAATTTATGCCGAACTTGCACAGAGGTCTGTGTGAAAGTGGAACGGGCATGACTTGAGTGGCAAATCAATGGATCAAATATGTTGATGGTGTATTCAATTGGTCTAGGTGGCGCATCATCAGCAGTCACTGCTTGGGTGCTTTCTTTTTGACAACCTTTTCAGCATCCTGAGCTGTGGTAATGAAATGCTCTCTGATGACTACGGAACAGGTAATATTACTGTCCTGATCACCTGCAGCACTGAGCTGTGTAATGAAATGCTCTCTGACTACAGGACAGGTAATATTACTGTCCTGATCACCTGCAGCACTGAGCTGTGGAATGAAATGCTCTCTGACTACAGGACAGATAATATTACTGTCCTGATCACCTGCAGCACTGAGCTGTGTAATGAAATGCTCTCTGACTACAGGACAGATAATATTACTGTCCTGATCACCTGCAGCACTGAGCTGTGTAATGAAATGCTCTCTCGACTACAGGACAGGTAATATTACTGTCCTGATCACCTGCAGCACTGAGGTGTGTAAGAAATGCTCTCGACTAGCAGACGATAATATTACTGTCCTGATCACCTGCTAGCTGAGCCTGACTGTTAATGAAAATGCTCTCTGACTACAGGACAGGTAATATTACTGTCCTTATCACTGCAGCACTGAGCTGTGTAATGAAATGCTCTCTGACTACGGAACGGTAAATATACTGTCCTGATCACCTGCAGCACTGAGCTGTGTAATGAAATGCTCTCTGACAAGGACAGTAATATTACTTTCCTGATCACCTGCAGCACTGAGCTGTGTAATGAAATGCTCTCTGACTAACGGACAGATAATATACTGTCCTGATCACCTGCAGCACTGAGCTGTGTAATGAAATGCTCTCTGACTACAGACAGGTATATTATGCTCTTGCTGACTACAGGACAGATATATTACTGTCCTGATCACCTGCAGCACTGAGCTGTGAATGAAATGCTCTCTCGACTACGGACAGGTAATATTACTGTCCTGATCACCTGCAGCACTGAGCTGTGTAATGAAATGCTCTCTGACTAAAGGACAGATAATATTACTGTCCTGATCACCTGCAGCACTGAGTGTGGAATGAAATGCTCTCTGACTACAGACAGGTAATATTACTGTCTGATCACCTGCAGCACTGAGCTGTGTAATGAAATGCTCTCTGACTACAGGACAGGTAATATTACTGTCTGATCACCTGCAGCACTGATCTGTGTAATGAAATGCTCTCTGACTACAGGACAGGTAATATTACTGTCCTGATCACTGCAGCACTGAGCTGTGTAATGAAATGCTCTCTGACTACAGGACAGGTAATATTACTGTCCTGTCACCTGCGCACTGAGCTGTTAATGAAATGCTCTCTGACTACAGGACAGGTAATATTACTGTCTGATCACCTGCAGCACTGAGCTGGTAATGAAATGCTCTCTGACTACAGGACAGGTAATATTACTGTCCTGATCACCTGCAGCACTGAGTGTGTAATGAAAGCTCTCTGACTACAGGACAGATAATATTACTGTCCTGATCACCTGCAGCACTGAGCTGTGGAATGAAATGCTCTCTGACTACAGGACAGGTAATATTACTGTCCTGATCACCTGCAGCACTGAGCTGTGTAATGAAATGCTCTCTGACTACAGGACAGTAATATTACTGTCCTGATCACTGCAGCACTGAGCTGTGTAATGAAATGCTCTCTGACTACAGGACAGATAATATTACTGCCTGATCACCTGCAGCACTGAGCTGTGTAATGAAATGCTCTCTGACTACAGACAGGTAATATTACTGTCCTGATCACCTGCAGCACTGAGCTGTGTAATGAAATGCTCTCTGACTACAGGACAGGTAATATTACTGTCCTGATCACCTGCAGCACTGAGCTGTGTAATGAAATGCTCTCTGACTACAGGACAGATAATATTACTGTCCTGATCACCTGCAGCACTGAGCTGTGTAATGAAATGCTCTCTGACTACGGACAGGTAATATTACTGTCCTGATCACCTGCAGCACATGAGCTGTGTAATGAAATGCTCTCTGACTACAGGACAGATAATATTACTGTCCTGATCACCTGCAGCACTGAGCTGTGTAATGAAATGCTCTCTGACTACAGGACAGGTAATATTACTGTCCTGATCACCTGCAGCACTGAGCTGTGTAATGAAATGCTCTCTGACTACAGGACAGGTAATATTACTGTCCTGTTTAGCCAGCACTGAGCTGTGTAATGAAATGCTCTTTGACTACAGGACAAGGTAATATTACTGTCCTGATCACCTGCAGCACTGAGCTGTGTAATGAAATGCTCTTGACTACAGGACAGTAATATTAATGTCCTGATCACCTGCAGCACTGAGCTGTGTAATGAAATGCTCTCTGACTACAGGACAGGTATATTACTGTCTGATCACCTGCAGCAAGAGCGTGTAATGAAATGCCTTTCCTAACAGGACAGATAATATACTGTCCGATCACCTGCAGCACTGAGCTGTGTAATGAAATGCTCTTGACTACAGGACAGGTAATATTACTGTCCTGATCACCTGCAGCACTGAGTGTGTAATGAAATGCTCTCTGACTACAGGACAGGAATATTACTGTCCTGATCACCCTGCAGCACTGAGCTGTGTAATGAAATGCTCTCTGACTACAGGACAGGTAATATTACTGTCCCTGATCACCTGCAGCACTGAGCTGTGTAATGAAAATGCTCTCTGACTACAGGACAGTAATATACTGTCCTGATCACCTGCAGCACTGAGCTGTGTAATGAAATGCTCTCTGACTACAGGACAGGTAATATTACGTGTCCTGATCACCTGCAGCACTGAGCTGTGTAATGAAATGCTCTCTGAACTACAGGACAGGTAATATTACTGTCCTGATCACCTGCAGCACTGAGCTGTGTATGAAATGTCCTGACCTACAGACAGGTATAATATTACTGTCCGATCACCTGCAGCACTGAGCTGTGTAATGAAATGCTCTCTGACTACGGACAGATAATATTACTTGTCTCGATGATCATGCCTAGCAGCACTGAGCTGTGTAATGAAATGCTCTTGACTACAGGACAGGTAATATACTGTCTCCTGATCACCTGCAGGCACTGAGCTGTGTAATGAAATGCTTCTGACTAACAGGACAGGGTAATATTACTGTCCTGATCACCTGCAGCACTGAGTCGTGTAATGAAATGCTCTCTGACTACAGGACAGTAATATTACTGTCCTGATCACCTGGCAGCACTGAGCTGTGGAATGAAATGCTCTCTGAATACAGGACAGATAATATTACCTGTCCTGATCACCTGCAGCACTGAGCTGTGTAATGAAATGCTCTCTGACTACAGGACAGGTATATTACTGTCCTGATTCACTGCAGCACTGAGCTGTGAATGAAATGCTCTCTGACTACAGGACAGGTAATATTACTGTCCTGATCACTGCAGCACTGAGCTGTGTATGAAATGCTCTCTGGACTACAGGACAGGTAATATACTGTCCTGAATCACACTGCAGCACTGAGCGTGTTAAGGAATGCTCTGACTACAGGACAGGTAATATTACTGTCCTGATCACTGCAGCACTGATGCTGGATTAATTAAATGCTCTTGACTAA